>NC_090128.1:9149339-9452369 GCF_040581485.1 Linepithema humile | reverse complement strand
CGTTAATGTCGGCAGACAATTTTCTTTTCTTCCTTTGCACGAATGAATAACGCAATTTTATGCACAATAAATATTAGAAGGATAAAAAAACGTAGCAAAATATTTTCTACAACTAATACACATTACTTTGATAAACAGGAAATTGATAAAATCTATTTTTGAAAGCGCTTCGCGCTACCTTCTCGATGTCTCATATATTTTAATCGAACAAATGGAAAAAAATATATATTCAGTCACACTAGAAATAATATTTCTACTGGCAAGCGTATCGGGAGTGAAAAGAGTTATTGTAATCCCTCGCACATCTATCTAAGGATAATTCCTTCGAACGCTCGAAATGTCGACGATATGCGCGGCAATGCTCGATGTTATTTCCCCGGAGATGCGTGTCGAGGACACGTGCGAATTAAATCCTTTCGTGCCGCGACGTTCCCGTACGCGAAAGTCGTGTATCAACGTGCCGGATATCGACGCCCGCCTTTTCGCGCGCTGTCGCTCGCAATTCTCGAGATCGACGAGTCGGAATCTTTAAACTGCCAACGTCTCAATCCAAATCGATCACTCTCGATTGGCTCCTTTCCCCACGGGCCAATCTCTCTCGAATAAATCTTCGCGCGTCCTTTTTGCAAAATGATATTTCAGTATTTGCTCTTCGCGCACAAATTATTATATTTATTATTTATTTAGGTTTTATTTACCGATCTATTTAGTTTTTTCTGCAAAATCTCAGATACTTCGCGTCTTATCCGTTTCTTTGTTGTCAAATTAAAGACAACACAAATCCTAAAGAATCTCGGTGCAAAATTCTCTGTCTGCGTTGATAATGTCCTGAGGGTTTTTTTTTCGTTGTCCTTGCGCTGCGATATTACCGCGGAATAGTTTATTACCGGGTGTGCAATATTGCAGCACTCACCCTCATTTCTCCCGCTACCATTTCTAATCGTTATGAGTTTCCAACGGCTGGGTCACTGTCCCGGTTTCAACGTTGATCTCTTTCCCGTTGCTCTTTTCAACAAGTCTTCCTTATGCAAATTATTCCGCTAGTTAATTTTATCGGATGGGAGCAACGTGCCAGAAATTCTTCTGTGATAGAATTTCTGTTTGTATTATTGGCTTGTCAATTTAGCTCCGTTTTCAACAAGTGATGATTAATAGAGTCCTATTATATCATAACGGAATTTAATTTCAAGATACGATTAGCAGAGATATATAATAATGTGCAGCGATATTTATTTCCGGCTTTTATTAACCTGAGAATAAATATCGCGGATGTACTCAGTGAAGAAGCAAGTAAGATACGAAGTACATCAAGCGCGAAAGTAATGGAAACTATTACATACGTTTTTCAACAGGTGGTGCGAACGCCAGCGCAGAAGCGCGAATGAGACTACGTATCGTTAATTGTAGGGAAAAAAGCACTTACCTAAATTTAACATCTGCTTGCAAACAAATTAAATATTTTTCACACGAGTGAAAATATATAATTTGTAATTTATAATAAAACTATGTAACTTCATATTTTTGATAATGGAATTAACAAAATTATTCAAATTAATTTTCCAAAGAAATTGCGTCTAGTTTTATACATGTAGATTTCACGACCTTCCTTCCTTAGAAATAAAATTGGGATAGACGTAACGCTATTGTCTTTCGCCTGAGGACACGGGTTTTGTTTCTGATATTTTTTCGACCACAGAAAGCATTTATATTCTGAGCGATGTCAGATAAAACGATCTGACCTCGACAGGGGCAACTAAGGGTAAGCCATTCCGTTTTCAAAACCTACTGACTTCGGGCTGCTTGCAATTTATAGAGATACGCATATGTTCCACCGACCGTGATAAACGACAGATTAACGATCTATGCGGAAACAGCCGCTCTTATGGAGTTAAGCAACCAGTTCAGGTGTGCGACGTCATCGCGGCGTAGTTTCGCAGCGCGGATCTTGACAAATGAATGCTGCAGCTGGCTTCTCCCTCGGGATTTCGATAAATTAAACATGCCGGGAAAACGCGATTTGTAAAATGTCGCCGCGGGATGCTGAGCAACAACGTCGCCTGTCTCCGGCGAGACATCGCGACATTTTTCTTCACTATTCCTGTGTTTGTCGACACACGAACTTATACAGACGCAACGGATGCGAAATATTAACTTCGGGCATGACAATGATACAGTACCTCGCAGTGCGTGAAATAGCGCTCACGAGCTATGAGAATTTTGACGCGTAAGTTAATCAATATCACAATTAAAATAACAATAATTATATAAAAATATTTAAGCATCATTAAAAAGATAATTAATAGATAAATCAAAATTTGCCAGTATCGAATACACATATGTAAATGCAGAAACAAGTATACTGAGATGTAGATAAAAAAAAATGCTTCAATAGAGGAATATTTTTTATATCTCAAATCTTTTTTCGTATTTATCTTAAATTTGTTTATATTTTCTGCTCAATAACAAGAAGAATAAAATTTCAAGCGTTTAAGATTTTCATTTAAAAAATTTTCATAAAAACCGATGACATGTATTACAGGCGTTTCCGCGACATGCGGAAAAAGAGAGAAAAAATGGTATCGGCCGCATTTTAACACGCAGTTCCTTCGAGATAACAAGATCAGTATATTTTGTGATGTTTTTCGAAGAGGCGTACAAATTTCTTGACTTTCGCGTGTCTCACGCAAGAGACGTTCACGCAGAATGTACGTCCTAGGATTTATTTCTACCCCGTGTTTTTTTTCGATCAGAATTTTACGGTTCCGCCAGCTTTATCGCGTCCCTTTCTCACCGGCAAACCGGAGGCGAACAAGAAAACGCCGGGGAATCGGCCAATCAACGTGATAAGATTTGGTAAACGAACCGTGACCCTAAAACGGGTCAGTGACACATTAATTCCCGTCGTCGTGTCTGCGTGCGTTAACGAGCTCGACGCCCACCTCGTCCGTTCGCGTCGCCTTTCCAGAAAAATGAAAAGCGTGGATTTCAGTCGCGATGGTTTCCGGTAATTGAGAACGAACGACGACTACTCTAATGCTGTTCGCTCTGTTTTACGCGGTTTAAGGGATACAATCGTCAAAGAAAGGATTCATTGAGCTGGCAAGCCATTCTGTCTTTTGTATGTAACAAGGGATAAGTCGCTAGTAACGATGGTTTTAAGTGTATTTGTACAAAAAAAAACTTTAACGTTTAAAATATGATCTATAACATGTTGTAATTATCACGTAAACATTAATCCTTTAGTCTTAAAAATAATCCTGTCACTTCAATTAGTACTTTTACTCAAATATACGTTTTTACATAAATTTAATTTTTCAAAGAATATAAATAATGTTATTATACAAAGAAATGACATTATCTGAATATCGTAATTTTGCAGGAGTTCTCGTTCTATTTGTTTCATCAAATTGTAACATTGCGAGATTACTACACGTATTGCTTTATGGGAAGATCTTAATTAGGGTTGACATATCGAAGAGTTAATCTCGAGAAAACGAAGCGTAACGAAGGGGTCAAGAACCCTTAATAAGAATCCAACCGCATTCACTCGTCGATTCGCGAAAAGAGAGACCTAATAAAACCGAGCTGTTTCTTCGTGGCTGTTGGCGGGCGACAGGCGGCAAGAAAATCGTAATTTAAATGGAAAGATGCAATTTCGTCTTAACGCGGGAGCTCCAGTGTAAAAGTTTTACGAGCTTCCACGACGCGTCATGTAGTCGGGCGGAAAACTCGACTTTCATTCGCGCGACATTAGCCAATTTCCGGGTTTCTTGCAACTTTCATACTCCGGCGAGCATGTATCGTGAGCTTTAATAAACTTTAGGGAAAGAACCGAGAGAAGAACTTTTCTCCTGAAATTAAAGCGACTGTCGTTCCGCGGACGAAGCGCTTAACGAAAGCTCAGCGAGATGGCCGCGGAACGCGAATCCAGATCGGTTGGTAATAGAAGTATCGACCGACGAGGGGTTGAAACCACCCTCGGTCTACCACCTTATTATCAACGACCGAAGAAATGTGTTACCGGCAACCTTCTTGAGTTTATCAGCGGCTGAAACTCAAGTATGGTCGGTATAATAAAGCAGTGGTTGATAAAATTATTTTACCTGGTTTGTCCGCCACATATTGGTTGAAGATAATCTACATATATAAATATTAATATCCGCACACACGAATAATATATCTGTTATTCATAGTTTTTAATTATCAAGTAACACGTTAACACGAAACATTCAATATTAAATAATTTATTAAAAAGTTAAAAGTTTTTTTAATTTAAAAAAAGTAAGAACAAAAATACTTTCTTTCATTCAACAATAAAATTTTTATTGCACCTAAACAAGGTGCTTTTAGTCCTTTATTTCATTCGGAGTACGTAAGGAAATTCGTTCGAATTCGCAATTGTACGATGCAGGATCAGGAGAACAGCGTCGACATCTAATTGTGCTCAGGAGATGCAGCGAAACGGAATGGTAAATACGAGCGTTAATTGGTGTCAATGGGCGATAAAAGCTCGTAACATGAGACGGGCAGCCAGCGTGCAGCGCGATCGACCATGCGAAAACAGTACACCGATGGAAATTGGCAAAAAGCGCGCATCCAATTTCGATTGTCTGGAATCCCGAGTGTCGATCGACGGAATTGAAACGTAAGATGAAACGCTGTTTTCGCAACAAAATTTTCACACCAGTGGTACTAACGATTACACAATAATTAAACAAAGCGAATGCAACTTTACAAGATTAGCTAAAAGAACAAAGTGTTAAAATTATAATAAACATATTACTTTTTACGCGACGTATAACGCGCGGCTAGAAATTTGTGAATTTGTGCAAAAAGCACATATCCAATTGCGATTGTCTGAAATCCCAAATGTCGATCGACAAAATTGAAATATAAAATAAAATGTTGGTTTTATAACGAGAACTTAATTTTCATATCAGTAGCATCAATGATTACTTCACAATTAAGCAAATGCAAACTTTTCAAATAAGATTAGCCAAAAGTGTTGAAATTATAATAAAAATATTGTCAACTTGTGCAATATGTAACTCGCGGCTAAAAGTTCGCAAGTATCAAAAATTGAAAAAGCTAAGAACACTCGGAGATCCTGAAACATATCCCGAAGAGTAATTTGATTATTTTCATCGCTCTACGCGGCGGTGAAGCCTCGTGTGGAGGCAGAATAAAACTTCCACGACGGGGAACATTCAAGAAAGTGTGGAAATGATTAAGTGAATCGCGTGCCACCTTCATTCACTGTTCCTGAGTTACGAAATCAAGTTAACTGAGGCCTCGGCCTTCGTCCTTATTTTTTCCCGCGTTCGAGCGATCCTTCTTAACTCTCTGTTCGTCTTTTTGTTGCAGGTTACTCGGCGGCGGCGCTTCTCGCGATCCTTTTCTGCATTCCCTTCGCGCTGAGGGTGCTCATTCATAAGGAAACCGGAGGATGGAGCAATTGGCCCCAGGCTTTCTATCATGCTCATCTCGAGCTTTTCCTCGGCAACGGTTGCCTGGGTACGACGAAACGTTCTCGCATTTCACTGAAAATTCCACGGAACACGCTGCAAAATTTCGTCCGTGGAGAATTCATCCGAGTCCTTCTCTCCTTCTCTCTCTCTGTCTCTCTCTCTCTCTTTCTCTCTTTTGCGTTTACTCTCTCGCATTAACACCATTTTCGCGGACCGATACGATCCTTGCCGAGGGAATGAATTTATCGCGTTATCTGCTCTCTGCACCGCGCGCGAAAATAGTAGAAGATGCTGGCTGGAACTTGCGGCGGGAAACTTTTGCTTTCTCGTATCTCTCGCGCAGCTTTTATAAGTTACCGCGATGATAGCGATTAGAAGTTTGCCACGATGTAGTCCAAAAGGGGGAGCGCTCGCGGAAATGGAACGCGAAATATTAAATCGCGTTGCATCACAAGCAACGTAACGAATTGTGGAAATTTCTCGATTAACACTGTATGTGAAAACGCGTAGGCGCCCGCGTGACGAAGAGAGCTTTTAAGGCCGACTCGACATAGCACTATATTCGAGAGATATAGAGGTTAATTGTATGCATAGGGGTTGGAGTAATGATGCTTCTGGCATTGACAGTGGAGCGTTACGTAAGCGTCTGTCATCCCGGGCGACACACGCGACCACTCTGCGGACCCCCTCACCTAACAGTGGTGCTCATCCCACTGGCCACATTTCTCGTTTATCTGCCGAGTGTATTTCGGGGTGAAATTACGACCTGCCTGCTGGAGCCCGGCGGACCCCTAATCTACCAGAAGAGAGACAATCAGTCGTTTCTCAACTCGTGGTATTATCAGGTAATTTGTGTTCCTTTGCAAACGTCACGTTTTCCTGCTTTTTAAAAAAAGCGAACTCCGAAAAGAGTTACTATTCTACAACCGATAATATCGTAACGTTATTAATTTCTCCGTCTACAATATTGTATTGATGTCAATTATGTGGAATGTTCTACTGGCCGATTTGGTAAGAATATCTGACATTTAAGTTAAGGTCAGGATTTTTAGAACACCTTCCATATTTAATTACATTCTCTTTATAATCTTAAAAGATAATGTGTACCGTATTTAACTGCATGTTATAATTTAACGATTCCTCGCGTGACGTTAACGTATATATTTCAGGTGTACAAGGTGGTGCTGGAAGTTGTTTTTAAAGTGGCACCGACGATTCTTCTCGCCGGATTCAATCTGAGAATAATGATAGTGTACAGAAGATCCTGCGAGCGACGTCGGAGAATGACCTTATCGAGAACCGTTAGTAGCGACGAGGATCCCAGAACTTTCGCTGAAGAGCGAAGGCTCATTCTGCTCTTAGGCAGTACCAGCATCCTGTTCCTGGTCTGTGTCAGTCCTATGGTTATCTTAAATGTAACCCTCAGCGAGAGCAATCTAAGCCATTATCCTTACCAGGTAAATCGACACAAAATTTATACTTAATTTTCAAACAAATTATCCAACAAGTTATCGAAATAGATTTTTAAGTTCCTTTAATTTAATATAATAGAATTGAATAAAATAAAATATTTCGTCATCTCTCATCATTGTTTCGTTATTCTAAAAAAATTACCTTTGTTAATAATAGAATAAAATTAGAAATTAATTTAGAGCAACAATTCCCTTTCCCAATTTATTTTTCACTCTGTTATTGTTGTGTTATCTCGGAGGAAAACATTTAATCAGAATTCACTTATCCGCTTCCTGAATAATTGATTCAATTATCCTTGCATGCTCTCTTGTGCCTAATTCTCGACTTCATTAATTATGAATCCGTCCATTAATTTGCCGCCCGTTCGGTTGCAGGTGTTCCGAGCATTGGCCAATCTACTGGAGGTGATCAATTACTCGATCACGTTTTACATCTATTGCCTCTTTTCCGAAGACTTTCGAAACACTTTAATTCGCACTGTACAATGGCCGTGGATCAGGAATATACGAGGTGGCAGAAGTGTGCCTATGAAACGTTCCCCGATACCGAGACCGACGACAACGACCACCACCCCGCCGACTACCATGGTGGCGACCCCCGGACATCTGGCTCGTGCCAGCGTTTAACACGGATTTTTTGCCATCGATCCTGGCGTCAACCGCTCGGTCGCCAGCCGGTGAAATAAAAAGAGGCTCCCGGATCTAGCGCGAGAGACCAGCGTACCGTGAAACTGTAAATGTCGGGACGATTCAATTGCGAGCAAAAACTTTATAAAATAGCCGAGTATCCAAAACAATACACGAAAAACATTTCACGACACACAATTACATTGAACAATCCCGCTTATATGTACAGGCTTGGTAGCGATAAGTAGGCTTTCGCAGATTTCTCACAGCGGTATAAACACACGTATTAAATGATTTAGGAAAAGAAAGATGAAATTATTACGCATGTTATCAATTTCTTGGAGGCGCTTCGTACGCTCCGATTCTTCCAAGACAATTCGCAACGAAGTATTCAAACTACGTGTATTCTGTACACCGGCAACTCCGGAATAGTTGTAAACTGCCGGTACAGACGCATCCATTGAACATTCCTGCGTGCTAACGGCTAAAGAGCCGGGCGTGTCTCTACGTGGTTGCTGCGGCTAAATTCGAACATCTGACTATTCCGAGGATTAAATCGACCGACCCGATTAAATAGTTGATATCCGAGTATCTCTCTCGCTCTCTCGGGCGCGTACTTTCTGTCGAACAATACACGTTTCGGATTGCCCGGCGATCGTGTGGAAGTGATTGTGTGTGTCGAAATACTCGATGAGTCTTCACGAAACAAAGACGAGTGTACATAAAACCGAAGGGTTCTATGTAAACCGTCGTCAGGGATCCCGTGGGACTCTTTCGCTTTTTAAAGTACGAGTTGAAGAAGTTTCCGACGCAATCGATCGAGTTTGCTGAGAGGCGGAGGTGCGAGGGAGGAGGAAGATGCAGGCGAGAGAGGAAAGCGCAAACTGAAAAGAAATGTCGCGGTGAGAACCGCTGCAATGCGTTCACGGCATTGTGGGAAATTTATCAGAATTCGCGCGGAGACGCGACGACAAGACTTGTGCATTGAGTCGCGAGCGATCGTCGTCGCTGCTGGAAATTAAAGGAGAGAACGCTCGGAGAACAGACAGGACGAGAAGAGAACAAAAAAAGAAATCTAAATGTGTCAAGTACCTGATCGTACAAAGGATCCTTTCTGCGGGAGAATCCGCGAGAGCGAAATCGAGGTGGAATTAATTCGCGTTAATTCCGGGATCACCCGGAAGCGGAAGGTGTAACGAAAGGTGTGCCAAAATTCCTCCGCTTGAAAATTTAAAATAACGAATGAATTAATGAGGAGCGTCGAGAAATATTTTACGCTAACGCGGTGAATCGTCATAATTTATTTCTGTGTGAGTGTTGTTGCATAATTAAGCGCTGTTGAGTGTGGTAATGAAAATTGCGTCTCGTCCGCTATTATCGGCATTAATCTTTTATACTTTCTCCGTCAATAAGTTATGTATCGTTCGATTAGACCTAAGTGATTTATGTATAACGCTCGATGTCGAGACGGGAATTGAATTTCAAGGAGGTCTACATTTCCGCACAGCAGTACATAAAAAAGAAAAAGAAAAAAGAAAAAAACAGAGGGAAACGAAAACGTATTGCGGTACAAGCAAGCGTAGAAACCGCTGGGTTCAATTTTCGGATCTAACGAAAGAACTGCTGCCGGCTACGATAATAATATTCCCATCGAACTCTTCGAAATAAACCGCTACCTCTTGGTTGCATCGCGTTTCTAAAATAGATGCTGTACTGCGGAAAGATATTCTCTCTCGGGGAATCGATAATTAAATTCGCCGCAACGGTCCGTCCGCGTTCTTGGTTCGATGGTAATATTATTTCGCTTATTTGCATACGTAAATCCCACAAAGAACGTTTTCGCAGCGCAAACTCATCTTCCGGACGTGACATCTCGGTCGGCAACTTTGCGAAACACGTGAATGGAGAAATAAATTCAGAGAAACATCTATTCCATTTTTATATCCCTTCTCGCAAATATCCTCATTACAGGAGTGGAACGACGCGACATAAAAGTTCGAAGTACGTAATTTACTTAGAAATCGGCTATATCCGAGAACAGTTATTCATTCTTCAGTCTATCGCTCTTAAGTATACGTTCTCTGAAAAAAAATGTGAATTATGGACCCGAAATTTTTCCCGCGCCCATGGAAAATCCTTCGAATCGTTATTTTCCTATCTTCGAGTAATTTACTGTTTTTCAACAAGCTGTAAAAATATCCACAAGGTGCTTCAGTGGACGCTCGTCACGTCGAGCGCGACAGCAGCGGTTTGCTGTCGAACCAGATGACGAGTACATGACGAGCACGCGCTCAGTGTACCTAGTCTCGTGAAAGAACTCGTGCAAACAGGCCGCGTTCAATCGTTCTTTCAATCGATTTTTGCGTCATGCGTCAGCCCGTGAAATTTTGATATTTACCGCGCGGATCGATGAGCTTTTTCTCTCCCTCTTTTTCTCGCGTGTAAAACTCGGGCGAGAATATACACGCGCGTTCTCGCGCGATATGGAGTACCGACTAAGCGCGACGGACGGCGGAAGCGGTGAGGAAAATCGCCGGTGGATGGTTTCCGTTCCATTCACAGGTTGTGGGAAAATCGTTCCTGGCGTGCAAGCGAAGGAGAAAAGACGAGAAAGAGGGATTTGTGGGATTTTCACGCGGAGAGAACGGAGCGGAGTTAAGTGGAGGCGGCAACCAAACTCCTCCATTGTCGGTACACCGCTATTTAGAAATAATTTAGAACGCACGCGGTGCGCGGGACTTTGTTTTGAACGCGCTATAAATATGTCACGGTGGGTGGAACGTGTCGCGCACGTACAACAAGGTCGGCCAGCCGGTTGGCGGGACGGGGTCCGTCATCATTCGGAGGATAATTTAAGTGCGCATACATCCTCGTCGGAAATGTACTCCCCTTACCACGGCGGGTAAAGTGTGTTACGAGAGCGAGTGTTTGCTCTGTCATAATAAAATTTCGAAATACACCGGAAATATTTACCGTCCGCGACGTACAACACGCACTCGTGTAACGCTGTATCAGTCTCGTTCTTCCGGCTGGCGAAAAAGATATTCTACCAACGTGAACTGGAGAATAAAATCGTTTAGGAAGCGATAGTTTGTACGATAAATGAGAATATGTCCGGAGGTCTCAATGCGGCCGGTTTAGTGTCCCTCGTATTTTTTACATAGACTTGCATACGGCATGATGTACAACTGACAAGATAAATTTTGCCGGATGATTTACGAGATTTGTTTCGAGGAAAAAGATATACGCGCAGCCTCTACTCTGTATTATAAACTTCATTTCATTCAAAGCTGTCTGGTGAATTATTTGGCCGGTCTTGTGGCGCTAATCGTAAATCATCCGACGCAGAGTACAAAAAGTTAAATATTTCGTTTGAATGTAATTTAGATCCCTCTCGGTATCGCGCGCGCGGTATTGCATTACGAAATTCCGTTTGTTCCGTTTGTACGATCCGCTGTTTGCGAACCCGAAAAATTGCCAGCGTTTGGAAGTTGCGAATTTCGTCAGCAACGTTCGCCAATGCGACGCATTCGGAATCGTCGATCTCGTGCCGCGAATAAAAAAGCAGCAGTGACTTGGCGCATCGCACTCTGGAATTTTTGGACAAAATGGTACCGGTTGTCGGTGGATGGGGTCATTCATGGTGGGGGTCGCTCTTTGGGTGGGCGTCGCTGGGTCGATACAGGGTGGCTTGGTTCACCGACGAAGGCACCACGGGGTGAACGAGTGCTCTGTCTACCATTCGGCGCCTCTTTCGGCTGACTACAGAGTCGCGCGCGACTTCTCTCAGCGAATTAACTTGTCCTTTAAAAGCATTTCGCTTATTCATTGCTTGTCAAAGGGGACGTCAATCATGAACACACCTTGAAGCCGGTTTGTCACGTTTATTAATTACCCGTTTCTTACGAGAGAACGCTGTGAACTTCCTTTACAACAAGAAACTATTATGGAAGTGTTACGAAAGTTGAATCGTTGATACTTGATTAATGAACTTGAAACTCGTGAAAGTAGAACTTTTTTAGAAAAATACTGAAATAAATTTGAGCAATATTTCCGTCTGACTAATGACACTGCAGATTATTTGGAGCACACCAATCAAACGAGAGCCTATTGATATTCGTTATTTGAATATGATTAATCATTCGCGCCCTCGTTAGTCCTTATAATTAGATGTGAACATATCCGTCGCTTCAATTGTGAATATTTACTTTTGTCGCAATCCCCATCACAGATATATATATGTCAATTAATTATAATATATAAATAGACTTACCTGCTTCGAAAAAAGAACTACTATATAAATAGCCTAATATTCATATATAAATAGACTTACCTGCAAAATCTGCACAAAAAGCACTTGAAATTACCAAACACATTTCCCGGATAAATATATTACAATATTCAGATCGTTACAGGCAGTGCGCCGGAATAATAAAGAGAACGAGTGCAATCAATTAGAATTATTCGAAACCCACGAAATGGATATAAAACTGCATGACATTACATAATTCCATCGAACTCGAAACTGCGATAATATAATGCGCGATGGTAGCAGAGAATGTCCAATAATTATTGTTCAAAATTTATCAGAGTGTAAATGGAACCGTGCGCACCGCCCGAGCCAGCACAGACCGCTTATATCACAGCGCGTACAAGCACAGCACGTGCGAAATTAGCGGTCATGCAAATTGCTCGCGTGTACTTCGCTGCCCGTAGTTAACGACTCTTCCGGTCGGCCGAGCCTCTAACGAAGCCGTGTCCGCACGCGCGCTCGCGCGTTTCTCACGCGCCGCCGATAAAGAAATGGCTGCACCGCGGCAGATAGAGACACCTCGACCGGAAATAGCCCGATAAATCACAGCCCAACATTATTGGAACGCCGTTCCCACCCGTATTCCAACCGCTGCCATCGGAAAGCCCGTATGCTAACTCGCAATTACCCTAACCGTCACGAAACGCAAATGAGATGCATTTACATTGCCTTAGGATGGCATACCGAGGACATTGATTGCGTCAATGATACGATTCAACCACAGATCACTTTCGATAAAAAAGATAAGCCCTGAAGGTAAGTAAAAAAGGTAACAATTATACTACTATGAAAAATAAACGTTTGATTGCGCAACGCAAGTCTGCGTTCGACAAATATTTGTGAAATACGTGCTCCGAAAATCAAACTTCGCAAATAAAACTTTCACATTCGCATGCTTTTTTTTTCCAGGTAAATTAGAATAACGTGAATGAATAGAATAAATACATGAAAGTCCTATATGACATATGTACTTCACCGCGAATTGATCGTGGGAAGCGTGGGAATTTAATGCAAATAAGTGAATTAGTTGGCGAGGTATCGCGCTGCGTGGGTGGTTTGAGGGTCGACTATGGAGGTCTCGAAATTCGAATCACCCTCTCGACTTGGTCCCGTGTTTGAAAGGAGACCACTGCCGTTTGCCCCTCGTTTCAAGCGCGGAGACCTTGCAAACACGGTCGAACAAAGGACTGAAAGGGATTGCAACTGGCTGCGTAATTCCCAGTCAGCCTCAAATTTGATCAACAAGGCTCCGCGGACGAAGATGAGTCTTATCAGCAGCAATTTGCACTCGTAATTAATGCGGCCTCTCGCTAAAATGAATTGCCGCGGACAGATCTATTACGCCGTAGAAAAGTGAGCGCGACATGTAGCGACTTAATTTCGTGAACGCGAAACTGCCGGCCAAGGAATCAAATTTTACTACGGAGACAGTTAAAATTTATTTGCACAGCGGTTAATCTGATTTTCGCGCAAACTTTCGCGCACTTTGGTAATTGCTTTACTTGTTACAGAAATGCTCAACACACAACGGCAATTTAGCCCCGTCGGCTAAAATCGAGCTTTGTTTCTCGTTATGAGGAAATAAAACGAAAATAATGGGAAAAACGGAAAGTGCAAAACAAGTACATAAATTCGAGCAACGCACCATGATATTCAGACAGATATTCGGATTAGATATAGCGACCGTGCCATTCCGACGCGTTTCCAGGTGCGTTTTAGCGCGCATTCAATTTTCCGCTCGAAACAGCCTCCCTCCGCCCGGCCATGGTCTCGCGCTCACATCATCGTCGTCTCTCTCGGTCACTCCCATAAATAGAATCGTATATTCCTTCGGGGAATGGAAGTCACGTTTTCTCGCGATTTATTTCTTCGGCAAATCAAGCACTTACCTCAATTTTCGCGTGATACCCAGACGCCAGGCCACTCACCGAATACCGCCGAGATTTCCTTCCGACTTCGTCAGGAAAATTTTGCGACGAGGAAAATCCTGCTGCTCCAAACTTTTCACTTCTTGTTACTTGCCAAACAAAAAAATTAGATGGATCGGGATCGATGAGTTTTAAAGAAAAACGCACGAATGTGCTCCATCAATTGAAATCTGTAAAAAGAGCGTAAAATAGAATAAATTAATATATTAATATAAGGAATTACGAAATATTATGTAATAGTTGTAAAATCAATAATACCATACTTCATTAATTAAATATACAATTACATTATTTACAGTTACATACAATATACAATTACATTATTTTACATACCTGAGAAAATAATCAGAAATTCAATTATTATTCATTAATTTAGTATTCCAAAAAATAACCACATTCCTTTCTCTAAGATTTTTCAAAGAAAATTAGGAATACATGTGTGCGAGCATATTTTTATATAGTTAGAGCACTTTTAACCGACGCGTGGATGGGCCTGAAGTATGACTTTAATTTCGCAAAACGCGGCGAGAGCCTCATTTCCGCAAGACATGTATTTCGTCTCCTTTTTAAATCTTAATAAAGCAGCAATGGGTGTGAGAGCTATCAAAAATGCATTAGGCAAATAACGCGGCGATGCGGGTTAAAATAACAAAAACCTTCGACATGGATAAATTGCAGACGCGTTAGTTCACGGATAATATAAAGATTAACCCACCGTGAAACGCGATGTAATTTGCACGACACTTGTCATACGAAATACGAAGATATCATTTCCGCACTGCTACATCAATTACCGCGAGCGTACTCGCTTTATCAATGTAGCTCTTTTCTCGAGTACAAATCGAAGGATCACACGTTATAGCTGAAGTTGAGGAATCGACCTGCGGAGGAAACGGAGCGGCCATCAACGAAGAGACGGCGAGCAGCAATTATTCACCGAAGAGGTTTGCGACGGCCGTAAACAGTTTGACGAATCGCGTTTTACGCCCCCGCTACGTGAATGTATCTGTTATTGTCGACATTGTTGTTGATCGCGGCTCCATTTTCGCAAGGGAGAGAATCATTGACGTTTTTATGTCGAGGACAGGACTGTCGGTACAGAACGTGCTGACGTGCTCCACTTTCGTTTGCGCTTTGTCCGTTACCGTCCGACGTACGCCGCGATGGTCGAGCACTTTTGTTATTACTTCAGGAGAAAGAGGAGAAACCTATATCTTTTCGGGGGTTGATACGTACTCGTACGACGATAGTTACGACTTTCGGCCGATAAAGGCGAGCCAGAAACTAAATCAAATCATCGCAGCGTCTCGGCAAAGATCAGCGAAAAACTGCACGGGTTCGAGTCAAGCGGGATTTCGAAAAGAATACTGCACTTAAAGCTTTTATCGCGAAAAGAGATAATTAGACGTTGTGGAGAATTTATTACCAAGTGATTAATTAAGATCACGAGAAAGAATTACACGTGAAAGATCGTAATAAGGAAATTATCGAGCCTGCAAATAATTATAAAACTGTCAAATATTTTATAATACCTTTTGCGCAATAAATCTGTATAATTCTTCTCTCTTCTAATTCTGTTATCATTTTATTATAGTATTTTTTTCTTTATTGAGCGTATTGTGTAATATAACGCTTGCAACAAAACGTGATCCGGCTTTCGATTTTCAGTGGAGATAAAGCGAAGGTTGAAATAAATCGTTTTGTCATCGAACCAACGAATCAACGGTATCACGCGAACCTTTTCTTTTATTCATGGATCCGCCAGCAAATCCGCGTCGATTCAGATCCATCGTGTCGAGTTCGCCAAGCAGATCCGAAGTACGATCGACGCGCAGTGAAAATCCGCCACCGGCGAAATATACTGTCCGCACAACCGTATCTTCTTCATCCCTTTAAGTTTGATCCCAATCGAAAAATGTTTTGCCAGCGCATCTCTCTTTCCGCAAATGCTGCAAATTCCGGCAACCAACGGTAAGTTTTTAAGTGATTGATCTCATCACGATGAAACACCAACGAAACTTTCCCCGCGCTCCGCTTCCACGCTCATCTTCATTTTACACTCGTTCGTACTTTGTATCTTTTTTATTTTGTTTTGTACACGGAGCCGTTGCACTGTAGCGTGATCATTATTAACCTTTTTCAGTTTCCCAGAATAGTCTTTTTAATAATATAATAACAACAGTGATTGATCTCGTCGCCGGAAAATACTAAAAAAAGTCTCATTCTATTTCACATTTTTTTTATTTTGTGCTTGTCTTTCACAATATATATTGTAGTCCTAAGCTAAGAACGTTAATATATTTTACCGTAACGTTGTTAGTTTCCTTCTTTTTTCGTTCGTTAAAAATTCCAGGCATGGAAAGCGATGGAACTGCAACAGCGGCGCGAAGCAATACTTATTACAGTTCGTAAAAGTTGGAAACAGAAGTAACCGACGATGACGATAGCAATGGCGATGGTCATAAAAGACAATGATACATAATAATGATAATAAAAACGCGAACTTTGCCGAATACGAATATTCGGGTTAATTCCATAATGGAACTTTATGAGCCGCGCCAGAGCCAGAGGTTTTCCCAAAAGCACCGGAATGCTAACAATATTTGTAAGACGAGAATTATGGTCAAATGGACGTGAAGAGGTGAAGGCATCTCGTACGAGAACGAAATGAAAGGGATGAAGCAGCGGCAGAAATGGATCCGAGAGAAAGAGAGAGAGAGAGGGACGGTGAAGAAGTAGATGCGCGAAATCGAGAAGAACGACAAATACCACCTGTGCGAGAAATCGAGACGGAAAAATTTCTACGAAAGAGAAAAGAGGAAAGTCGGGGAAAAAGCGCGAGGGAGTCGGAAAGTCGGGGAAGGAAAGACGAAGACGGAAACGACGCAGAATGCGGATCGACCGAGACAACGAGAGTGTAGGTCCACGGTGAAGAGAGAGAGAGAGGGATAGAGATAGAGAGAAAGAGAGAAGGCACACGCGGAGGATCGAAGGTGGCGGAAACGGAGGAACCGCCGTGGAGGAGAAAATAGGAGGGAGGACAGTCGAGCATCCTCCTCAGGTTCGAGTGGTGCGCTTGCGCTATCGTAGCTCAACACATTTCCACGTAATATCGCCGTCGAGCCAGTCTGACGCCAGGCGCCGCGACGCTATGACGTCACTGGTTCGCGTTTCGCCGACGAACGTATCTCGCCAGCGGTGAGAACTCATGAATGAAATCCTATTTACCGTCGAGTCACCGGACAAAGTCGTCGTGAAGGGACGCGCCTCCAAGCACAGGTTCGCACGATCAAGCAGAAACAGGACGTACTCGGTCCACGCTCGACTCACTCCGCGAATACACTTCGGGGACCAATTGTACTGGTTCGCCAATTTGAGCGGCATCTTTCCATTCAATCGTGTTGATTTACGTGTGACAAAGCCGATCTTGCGCGGACGACGCTATCGCGATGAATTGACAGTTTCGATAGCCGAGATTCAGATTTTGCATCGAATGACGAGCTTCGATCGGACAAGCGTATCGTGAGCGAATTATCAGCACGCGATAATTCCGATTGTATCCTGTCCAGCGTGATATCTCTTGGTGACGGCCTTCCTTGCCAATATATATCGTAATATACTTCGTAAATAATGCACTGTAACGTGGCATTTTCGCCCGCCAATCGCTCTTCTCGCGTTGTCTTCATTCAGAGCTTCGATGACGTTCTCCACGACCTATCGACGTTTCGAGCGAAAGTTGCGCGAGTCGCTGGTGCTTGCGACGATAACACCCTTTATCGCGCGCTATCGGCCACCGCGATCGAACGGGGAGCTACCGAACACACGACGGTTTAGTGCACTCCGGAGAGCGCCACGTCGATATCCGATTTGTTTTATGAATGGGCCACATTGCAGCACCGGAAGAGCGTCCTTCGATAATCAGGTTTCCGTGGCCTTTCCGTGTTTCAAACGTTCTCCAGAGAGCTTTCAGCTGGAGAACACCAAGTTGCGCTCGATCCCGCAGTTCGTCGCTTGTTCATTATCCGCGTTCAAGCTTCCGCTTCCGCTTCCGCTCTCTTGCACCTTCGCGAATCTTTCAACGCGACTCGTATCACTGTGACGCAATAATGAGCATGTGTGCTCCAGGTATTATCCGCGATACGGAATGTGTGAGGTCAAGGGTGCAGCACGACCTCGACCGGAAGTTAATCATTCGGCGAGGCTGCGTCTCCATCTCCCGCCGCGGCCCTCGGTACCCCGAATTTCGCAGGGTCGCTCGATGCTTGTGTCTCGTGCCTCTCTCTTACTCCCATGTAAATCGACTCTCGTGGGAATTCGGGCAACGCGACGTTACGCGACGCAGCAGCATGAACAACGTATGAATCAAACCGCCTCCTCCCTTCCTCCCTTCCTCCTTTCCGTTTCTGCGATATCGCATGCTTACCCGAACTTCGCGGGAACGCAACGCGACACTACGCCACCGCAAGCGACGTGATGTGAATTCGCATTAGCCACCGATCCGCATTCAAATTCATGAATTCTCGCCGAGCAGTAGACTTCGCTCGCGATAGTCACTCGCTTCCTCTTTAACGCGCCGCGTACGTCACTCAGGAGCGAATGAGATCTCCATATTAAGAAAGCGAAGCAGTCAACTTCACCGTAACTTCATCTCGCGACCGACTCCCCCGACGGGAGACGACACGTCTCCCCTTGTTCGTCCATTGTTATTCTGTTCCAAGTTTTTACAAACTTCCGACAACGAACGGGCACGACTTCGTCTTGAATCACGTTATATTTCATTCAGTCTCTTCAAAAGTTCAGTCTTTTCTCTTTTTTAGCGAGCATTTTCGTTACTTTTAATCGCATGAATCGCCGGGGTTTAATTGATCCGCTGTATCGCATAAAGATTGAAGTGAATATAGAAAACGAAGGAAAGAGAACGCGATTCATTATTCAGCAGCGCTAATGACATCGCGATAAATACGCCGATACAGCGCACATGTTCAAATTTCTTCCACCGCGATAATCAGTTTGCGTATCGTTAAAGCTTGCGCGAATAATTAATAATTTCTGAGCAATAAAGAATAGATTTATTGTTTCTTTTGCTTGTTCGGGCCTTCAAATTGTAACAAAAAATGGTAACTCTCTGATTTTAGTTTAATATTCTTTTTATGAATATTCAGAGAACTTTGATGAAATTTCTGTAGCTTCAATGTTCTACATTTAAATGATTTAGTAACTTTTTACTTTTAAATGCAAACTATATTTTATTAGTAATTGCAAAATTCGCGGCGGTAACAAACGAGGAGGAAACATTGTAATAACGGCAATTGCTTTAAAAGTAACTTGATATATTTTTTTTATGGCAACCGGAAAACGATAGGATTAAAGGCAGTCGTAGCGGAACAAGCGAAATGTGGCAGCAAGAGGTAGGAAATACATTTAGTAGAAATTCCGTTTAATCCCTGGATAAGGTTGGAGATATCGTAACGCCGTTGGCCTTTAAAACCTTTCACATAATGGCCTAGAAGGGATTGGCTAGTGCAAGTCCTGAAAGCGGTCTCGTCTCGTCTTACGACCTTTGAAACTTCGATACGCTCGGCCCGTGACGCACTATTCTCGCTGATAATAATCTTTCGCATTGTGCTTGAACATCTCCGAAGATGCTCATTCGTGAAAAATAAAGATTCGCTCGGTAGGAAGATTCGACGAGTCCGTTTGACCTTATCAATCAAATAGGAAAACTCGCGAAAGTTGAGGACAGATTTATCGACTGCATAACTGCTTTAATAAAGTCCTGCAACATTTCCCAGCATCTCCCTTAAGTTCGTCCTAAGTTTGTCTTAATTTTCCGATACGATCTTTGCGAATCGAAGCTCGTCGGTGCACTTCAAAACTTTGCCGAAGAGATCGAGCGACGCGATTAATGATCTCGTCGCTGCAGTCTATCGCACTGGAAAATTCCTCCTCACTCAATGCAATTCTGCAATTCGCAATTCAAACGCGCGGTCGAGTCTCTAATCTTTCAGTTCCAATTTCCGACGCCTCGAAATGTCGCGGGTGCATCGAGTGCGAAGGAAAAAGAAAAAACAAATGGAAAAGCCGCAGCGGCGACCGAGCGCAGTGATTCGCACGTTCTCATTAAAATTCTTCCTTGTCTTTCTTCACAGAAAAAGCAATATCATCGAAAAGAAAATCCACGTGGACGGCATATCAACGAATCGATCCTGTTAGTAAGACGATACGACGAGTGATAACGAAGCCGCGCCGTAATTAAATCGATTAAACACGCTTTTCCGCCTGCGCCACGAGCAAATTAAATCAAATTCTATTGTTCGCGATTCGATTTCGTCGGCACGTCCATTATTGCGTCGCAAATTTATCGAGGGGCGCCCGACGCATTGCTGAGATCAAAAAAAGTTTCCGCCTTCCTGCAAAACACACCTCCAAATTGAATCCATCGGCAAACTTCTCCGAGACACAAGAGGACTGGCTTGGCTCAACAGGGAGGGAAGTTGCAGGCAGAAAACTTATCGAGTCCGATTCGATAAAATTCCTCTGCGACCTCGAAACAAGAAAAGTCGAAGAACCCGCGAGAAGCCGTTTTAGAAGAGACAACTGTCGGACTGCTTCGTGCTTCGGGAAACTTCACAAATTTCTCCTTCCTTCGTGAGTCAGCACGAAGACATCCATTTTGGTCATCGAAGAATCTCTGTGAATCTCACTTGATCTTCGGCCAATCCACTGCAATTCGGCGGAATCGAGAGATGCGAGTTGGACGGTGAGAGTTCCAACACGAAGAGATCGAGCGTGAGAAAAACTCTTTGGTTCAGCGGGAAGAGATTGGTGTAGCTCGCGTCAAGCGTTCGCACGACTCCAGGCTACGAAGATGGGCAAGAAGAACAGCAAGCTCAAACAAGATACCATCGATCGACTTACCACCGACACATACTGTAAGTAGTAACAGTCTGCCACTGATCTGTCTCACTTCTCATCAACGTCGCGTGCAAATTCACACCGCTGGCGGATTATACGACGATGGCGCATGTAGCCAATTATCGCGACGCGCATAAATTTCCGCAAGTGGCATTTCCGTGCTCGCTGGTCGTAAACATCGAGTTAAACTATTCTTGCAGCGCGCTTGACGGCACGTTCCTTCCGAGTTGCGAATTCTTCCGAACGAACTGGCGGGAGGATCGCGGCACCAAAAGATGGAAGCGGGCTCTTTCCGACTGACCTGCCGTGTTATTTTGACGAGCGTGTAATCGAAAAACCACAGCTTCCTATCCCATTAAACGACTCCCCTTCCCTCCCTTCTTCTCTCTCTCTATCTATCTCTTTCTTCACTGTCCCTCTATACAACTCTTTGCGTTCTCGCTGTCTGCACGCTAAACGCGCATCGATCGCGCGGTCGTTCAATACGCGCCGCAACGACGTACTCTCCTTCATTCGATAAAATGCGTTTAATCTATTCCGCTGCCGTAGTGTAAAGTTTGCCTGTCGGAAGCAACGGCACACCGTCGCGCTTCCACGCCACGTGACTTTGTTTCCGTTGAACGAGAACGCGATTCGATAGTCAGTGCGACGCGACGTCTGCTAACCGCAGATTCCTGTTTAATCTTTCAGCGAAAAGACCACCACGTTTGCAGCCAAGTCTAATATTTACATCATGGTTTTACAGTCGAGTCGAAACGGTCTGTCCATCGAACAGCCGCGCAAATAAATTTCCCGCGGTACAACGCGATCGTTAAAAGCCTCGGTAACGAATGGTAAACCGTCCTCGACAACTCTAGCGTGAAAATTGTCACACCGTTAATGGGCGACTAAATATTTTCAGCCTCGAGCGTGCAAAGATGAACGACGGGCGAAGCTCTCGGCGAGTTATTCGGGTGAAAATGCGAAGGGCGAGCGTGTTTTTGGCCTGAATATTTCCACGTGACCTGCGTCACTCTAACGTCGATGATGGATTTCACGTAGAATCTTATTAAGATTTTTACTCTAGCTACAGGCGGGCCGAGTGCCATCTCGGTGTGTGCAAACAAAATTTGATTAATAAACATTACGTGCTGAAACGTAAATCGTTCGGCAAACGTTTTCGTACCAATTCCAATTGTAAGTCAAATATTTTCCATGTTCCCGCTACTTCTAAAAAGAAGACTCTTCAACATTAATTAATCAATAACAAATATTTCTGTCGTTTCTATCATTTTGTTCAATTATTCGTCATATTACGAAACAAAGGATATAATTATTATTACATAATATTAGCTCGATAAAATTCTGTTTTGTTTTTTAAGAACCAATTTTTCGAAATTAATTATTGGTCTACATCAATATTACAATTGTTATAAAATCGAATAAAAAAATAGTCGACACAAAGTAAATTAATAACTTCATGATAAATGTGAAGATTTCATATAAAAATCTGGAATATATACCAAACAATTATAGAAACTTGTACTTCTGACGGACAGTTTCGAAGCAAAAGAAAGTATGTCGAATATAGACAGAAGCGCAAAATCTCTGACAACGTAGTTGTCGTGTTCTATTTGCCTTTGTACTTTGCACGCCAATTTGTTAACTCGACCAACTGGTTGACCTAGTATAGTAAAAAGTTGCGTGTGCCCTGTGAAATGCACCCGTTACAAGCCCGACTTTATTAAACCGTGGAACTCCTCGCGCAGTTTGCGCCTGCATCAATAATGCGTACCGTACGTATTCTATCACTGAGTCCTACACATTTTACATTATACGCTGTCGTTGACGTCACGCTTTGATCTCGAAAATGAAAATAAGTAAATCGCGCCCGGTTGAATGCATGCACATGACAACACATGTACGTGAAGGCATACCCCGGCTTTCTAATAAGATATTATCAATATAAAATATTAATTTCGCTTGAATACGGTTGTACATATATTTATCGACATGTGAGAAAAGCAATCAGGTTTTAATCAACCTGCGCGTGTGTACTCGTGCTCAATTTCTGCAAATGCAATAACGACCTGGAATAACGTTTACATTATCATCCTGTCCAGACTCACGACTAATACATAATACGAATTAACCAACCCAAGCGCGACTGCTTGCCGAAGCTGTCTAAAAGCTGAAAGCACGTTTCAGGCGTTTATTATGCTTTACATGTTGAGCCACGTCGACAGAAAAACGTAATCTCGTCGACAATATTCTCCGGTTTCCCGCTTTTCTTTCGAGCACAGAGGGTGACCCAGCGTGCTGTAAAATTCGCACATCGCGCTCGTTTACCGTCCTGTCTCCACCATGCCCGCATGTAGAAATAATCCAGGTGCAACTTTACACAGAACGCGTCTAACGAATAGCAACCTCCGTTAAATTATTCGCCGCTCTTCCAACGACGTCACATTCGTTTGTATTGTGTGGGCGAAAAAATAATTTCTCCACTCTTCCTGCTGCAATTTCAACGGTTTGTAAAAATCGCTTGTAACTTAATTGTTGTACAATTTTTATTTTAGAACGTTAATATTAATTTCGCGTGAAATTTTTTAGGTGTTCTTGCAATGATAATTTTTTTTCATGATTTTGATTTAGAAAAATAGTTTCCTTTATTTTAAAAAAATCTGTGATCTTCAAACAATCGACACATAGATCAATATTTAAATATTCGTGCAAATCTTATTAGCTTCTCTATAGTTTAAAATATTTTACAAAAATATAAAATGTTTATATTTTAAAAAACTATCTGTAAATTATACACACGTATGTATCAAAATACGTAAAGGCAAAATTGTAAAATAAATAAATTATTGTTTGCACGTTAACCTACTTTTCTTGATAAATTGATATTAATTTCCCACTAATTCACCATTATACGAAACAACTGCTACTGACGTTAGCTTGTGCATCCCTAAAATAAGTTAGAAGCCGTCGAGAAGGATCAGTCAAAAAATCCAGGCGTGATAGATAGCCTCAATCTTTAGGAAGCCAGACACGAATCTAAGCTCTTATCTGTGGGACCACCATGGTATACATTTAGAACAGCCTTTGCCAAAGATACGCGCGCCTCGCTGATCAGTAGTGAGCCTGAAAATCTTTTCTCCTCTCATCTATTATTCCACCTGAACGAGTAGATCTTTCAATAATATTCCCCTTCAATATCTTTCGATTCATACACGACTCGTCGTTAGGAAGCGAGAGCACTTTAAAGTCCTTTAAGAAAGCTCGACCACGAAAATTCGCTAGAGATTGCATCGTTTGCAACGATGACGAGTTTCATCGCCATCAAGATTTTTATATTATTTATATGAAAAGAATCTCTCGAAACGTCACTAAACGAGACATACTCTCTTGAACGTTAATTGGTATCGTTGAGAATAAACTTTTACGGAAACGAATTGAAACTGCGCGTCGCTTCTCGCGTGTTTAACGCACCGGAAAATACCTATCTTATCCAAAAACCAATTTGAAAGTCCGCAATTTCTGAACAGGTCGATCGATAAGAGGGATTTTCGTGAATATCTCCGTTAAAAATTCCATGCATGAATAGCTTTTCATAGATATATCGAAATACAGAAAACGACGCGCGTTGAACCTGCGCAAAATTGAATCTACGATTGAAGAATGACTCAACAATGGATCGTCGCTGGCTGCAAAGCCGAAAAACTCGAGACTGTAACGGTTTTTCGATCGTTTCTTTCGTCGAAATCTCTAGCCGAATATTAAGCGACAATTGCAAAAAAACATCGCTTAAAATTACGAAAATGTGAGGCATGCATAAAGCATTGGCTGAAAATGTCGATGCGGAAAACATGACATAAATTATAAAACGGATAAAATAGGAGTACACGGGAACGTAATATTCGTAACATAAATCGTCACGAATGGATGGAGCAATTTAGCCGGATGTAATGCTGGCGTAACATTCAAATTATGCACTATCGATGTTACGTCTCTGCGCAGCGACGCGAATATCAAGCCTGTCGCGTTTAAACGGTTTAATGCGATAGCGCGAGAGTTCTACGCGTGGCGGTAAATTACCGACGCGAATTTGCCAGCTGGACGGACCTGCAGGGAAAGGTACGGTGTCCTCGTTACGAGAATAATAACTATGAAATTACGAACTATTACGTATTACAATCTCGTTAGAAGCCGGTCACGAGGAATTTCACGCGCGGATGCACCTTTATCCGGACACTCTCGTCCTTCTGTATTATAAATTCGGGCCCAGTTGGTCGCGCCCGTAATCCGATTTGCGAAGCAAACGAACAAGCGGACGAGTGACAGCCTAGGCTGCGCCGCTTGCTGCCTCGCTGATGATGTGATTGTTGCAAATAATTAATGATCAATAAGTATTAATTACAAGCGCAGAACGTGCGATTTCGCGAGCGTTATTGACTCGTAGGCACTAACAGTGTTTGAAGGCGGCACGCATAAGTCTTTGATAAAATTCAAATTAGCAGGCGCCTTTGACATAAATGGGAAATATCTAATTGCGGCGTAATACACCTTTGTACGCGATCATTATATTAATATAATTGAATTTACCGTAGGTTGCTGCTGTGTCGCGCGTTTGCGCAAATAAAATTCTGTCCGTTAACCGCAGAGCTGAACATGACAAATTATCTGATGTATTCAATCGCACGATGAATTATAAATTATATGATATCGCTGCTTAAATAATTTTATAATTATAATTTATATATTTTCTCTTCATTTCGTAATATAATTTGACAAAAATGCAAATAATATAATATTAAACTCGTAATGGCAATCTGAATTTGCGCTCTGATCTCGCATTGCACATGATTACACATTATTAAATTCGAATACGATACGCGATATTGTGTCAGTAATGATAAAAAGAAGGGGTACTTTAATTCTAGTTAAACGCTAATATCGGCTAGAAAGCTGATTACATCGGTAATTAAATTTATTTAGATTTTAATGAACGGTAAATCTAATTAATCGTAATCTACATTTAAAGCAACCTCAGGTATATCTCACAATGAATTAAATATAAATATATTTTGTTTCTCGCACAACAATTTTCACACAGAAAAATTTCTGAAAAAGGATAAGCCGTTACATCGCGTAAACTGCCCCACGCTCGTCGCTAAAAATCCCGCACGATTTTTCGATTAAGCTCGGCGTAATCCTTAGCAATGCGAGCGGCAATTTCGTTAATGCCACGCTCATGAAAAAGCCACCGGAAATAGCTGTTAATTACACGTTTGAACACAGAACGGAATTTGCGCACTGTAATGAAATACACGTTGTGCGCATTTCATCACTCAACTCGTAGCTGTCCGGAGCTTCGTATACCAAGACAATAGACTTCATTGTTCTTAGTTCGACCATGCAATTTCCCTTAATAGAGAATTCTCCGCTATCATTAACCCATAGAACAGTCGATATATAAAATACATACAAACTGATTTCGCGTTATCTTGCCAGCGTTATTTCACCTTCACCTTTCGCTATTAAACAATGATATTGAATATGCATAGAATGTTTCAAAAAATAATTAGTGAATAATATTTAATTGAGAGATAATTTAAATATTTTATGACTCATTCTCGATAACAATTCCAATTAATTTTCACTGAAAGTATTCATAATAATTATTAGTTTTAATTGATTCCAAATGATTGATATCTAAATAAGAACCTATGGTCTTTTTATAATTTATTCCCAATAAAATTACTTGATAATAATTTCAACTGTAATTAACGTCTGCACATAAATGTCCGACTAGAAACACTTTGCGTCATTGCAATCATTCTCACAAGGTCACGTACACAGACTGTTTTCACAGTCACTCAGGAACTTCCATTTAATCTGCCCACGAAAATCAATAGGCAGTCCGGCGAAACATTGTTTCGCGACTTTGTTGCGTTACGAGCGATTACGACGAGCGCGCCCGAGCTTCGACGCTCGTTCTCGTGTTCGCGTGATTCATGCGGCGTTATCTCGGACGGCTTATTAATTTATCTGATGCGAGACTTTGCTTTACTTTTCCTCTCCCGGTCTTATCTCGAGTGCCCCTGATCTACGTTCTCGTGAACTTTTACTGGGTTACGCACGCTCGCGCACCTCGACGCAAGTCCTCACACAATTTGTTCTCGGCGCAGTAAACAACTCGCATTAGATTCTTCCGCAGTATACGTATCGCGTAGGATCTCGCCGGGAAACTAGGGAAACTATTATTTATCTCCGGTTATTCACGAGCGTTTTCGTTACTCAATTTCTCTTCCAAATCAGCCGGAATACATATTATCAGGACGATCCAGCATTGCTTACGGCAAAGTTTCACCATTTTTTTTCCCGGCCATTCGCCGACTGCGAAGCAGCTTATAGCTTTATTTACGAGCATTTAAAATGAATGCCGGCGGCGCGGCTAAGCTCCTCTAATATACATTTCGTTCTGCCTATTTTGTTCCAACGTCGGGCGGAACAAATTGAAATATCCACGAAATATTTTCAAGTATGAGAGAAAAACACCCCGACTTTCATCATCATATGATCCCGATATATTTTCGCTTATGGTTTCTTCATATAAGTATTCCCCGAGTGCGATTGGATACTTCGCTTTTACGACGAATCATATTACAAAGTCGAGCCGAAATAATAAATTCGCGAGCACTTTTACGGTCGACGTTCCGCCCCGATCATTTTTCCCGCATCAGCTTTACGTCCAAGCGCGGTCCTTGCCGGCGGTGGAAAGTAATACCCGCCAAGTTTCATGCCGACTTCAATCCCCGGCTTAAATCCCGCAGCGACGAGAGACACATCCGCCATGAATCATCCGGAAAGTCTCCGTGTCACGTATCATCTTTCGGAAGGATCACGGGATCGCGAACTTTGGCTGATAGCTCCGCAGAAAGTTCGCGACATCCGCGAGAGATCGACCACGATAGTTTATTTAGGAGCGTATTGAACGTCATTTTTGCTGGTAGTTCCGTCCTTCGCTAAGACCGGAAAAATCGAACAAGCGTATCGCGGAAGTTGCGCGACGATACCGGCTTGACTCGCGTCGGCAAAACGCCTCCGCGACGCGTCGGCGTCGCGCTAAAACCATCTCGCGCGACTCCTCTCGTCGTCGGCATCCCTTTTTCCCCTCGGGAAACGAACGGAAACGCCTGGGCGGCTTCCCACAGCCGTTTCCCCGTCCGTCGCCGCGTCCGTCTTTCAGTCCCCGCGTCATTTCATCCCTCGGGGATGAAAACGGCGATTGTGATACGTGAAGTTTGCGAGCAGGCGTCCTTTTTCTGTCCTTTGTAGATACGACCGGCGGCGGCGGCGGCGGCGACGGCGGCAGCGCGCACGACGCGACGTCGTCGGTTATTATTCATTTGTGGCATTTTCCCCATCGTCTTCCCCGCCCCGGTATGTCCATTCCGGATCGTCGTCTGTCACGGTAGACGATCGATGCACGCGATGCTTTTCCACTCGTCGCGCGCACAGCTTATGCCGCGGCGCATGCATATGTTTGCGAACTAGACGTTGACGGTTACAGGCCGGCCGAGTATCGCAGTCGCTCCCTTCGCTGAGCTTTACATTCGCAGTGAGTTCTACTTTGTACGCGCATCAACTTTCCATCCTGTGGAAGTTGAGATGCGTGCAAATAATTTCTTGCTGCTGGCTGCAGCCGCGTAAATTAAATTAATTGGAAGCTTCATTCACAGTAATACTGCTGCATTTATATTACATTTATGTTTACATTAAATTTCTGACTTCAGGCATTTACACGCATTTAAAAGAAATAGAAAAATTTCGTACTGTCGGAATAACAAAAAAAGCTATTAAATAAAAAAATTAGAAACTTCAAACATTTAAATCGACGAATTTAAATCTCATCATATTATTTATTTGAAAATAAATATAATAAATACTTTCTTAAAGAAATTTAATAACTAAATTAATTACCTTATAATTAAATTGCCTCCAAAAATAAAATAAAAATTGTGTGCAATCTCTAAAGAGAATCTCGAAAGAAAATCTCTAAAGGCTCTGAGAATCATGCGAATAGCTCGCGTTTTGAAATAAAAATTTTCTTTTGAAATAAAAAAGTAACGAACACCAGTTATAAACGTAAAATATTCTTCGTGTAATCGCCTTATGTATGGCCGTGCCGGTTTCTTTCCGGCAAAAATACCCGCCTTCCCATTTCGAAACGCTTTTATCCTAAATTTTTCACCTACGAGCGAGCGTGCATGGGGTTAATTTAATTTCCCGGATACCTAGGTTGCAGTCGGAAAGTGCAAACTCTTGCACACGCGTCCTTTACACGTCAGGTGTCTCCCGCGGGACAAGTCTAGCGTGGTTACATTCGCCTATGCCAGCTGACGAAGAGACACGAAATCCCACCGATCAGCTAATATCGTTCGTCCGAGAACACACGTACCAGCGAGAGAGAAACGACGACGGTAATTATTCCCCAGGAAAATCGAATATCCGTGCGAATAACGGCAAATAGGCGAACGGCAGTGAACGAAATATACTTCGCCCGCCCTCGCAAGCCAAACGATTTATCGACGCGCGATTCATTAAACGAGCGCTAATTGATTCCGAGCAATCGTTCCCTTTCCGGATCGCCTCCTTTCCATATTCTTGGGACTAACCGATAACACGGCGCGACGTCGAGTTTCGCCCGGGTTCTTGCGCGCAGCAATGGCATTTCCTCCCTATGTTAATTTTCAGTCCCTGTAATCTCGTTACAACCCCGAAACGCGGTTAGAACTAGAATCTAGGACGGGACGATAGATACGCGCGAACGAGTGCGCGCGGGCGCGACGGCTGCTGGCGTAGGTACCGGATGTGCCTCGAGAATCCGCCCTTTGTTCAAACGAGGGTAAAATTTATGGGACCATATACTCGTAATCCCGTGAGCCCTTACAGCACGGCCACACATGTACCAAATATGCTGATATTATCGAGTATCCCGTTAATGATTCATATATCTGCTGCGTACACTTGGCGAGACTAACTACTCGAAATGTTTCACTGTCGTGGAAAGAAATAAAGCTAATATAAAGTAGAAATATCGGAGCTGGAGAGTGCAAAAGGGAATGTGATCATTCTCTTTTTTTTTTTTTTTTCATTTTCATGCGCCGAAATGTGAACAGATATTTCCTCTGTATACCTCGGCGTGTGTAGATTGCGTGAAATCGTATGGATTCCTACATTACATAGTGTTTCTATTCCCGATAGCACGAACAGCAAAGCTATTTCAAAGCACGACTTCGTTTGCAAGCAAGGCAAGCGAGGTTTTATGTACACTAAAATGCATAAAAGAGATTTATGATATGCTATATGTGTTTAAGAGACTTTTATTAAACCGAACGAAAATATCACTGTATTCCTGATAAGTTATAGCGAATAAAGCTGCAACGGAGGAGTAATTGGATCTAAATGAAACTGTTTCGCTTCTGCGCGCTGTCATAGTCCACGATATAACGATAAGAATAAAATTATCGTTAGTATTATTATTGCAGCAATAAATCCCTTTATCACTGAATGAAATAGCGAGATTACGGGAATTATTCGTAATCTCTCTTATATCAAGAACTGTGATATTTTTTATTCAAGCTTTAATAATACCCGATGCTGTTATACAATTTTGATCAAAACCAGGAAGCTGCTTCGTGATGAATGTAGAGATATTCAAAGAAAGATATCTGATACCGGAAAAACCGTCGTGACTCGAGAAAAACAAGGCGATTAAGATCCGACGCAGATTGGAAAATTTTTGAACCGTTCCACATTCGCAGCTTTTATAAGAGATATCATTTATCGAGATTGCATACATCTACATTCATTTGCAACAGAAAACGTAAGAATATTTATCAGCTTATTGTAGAAATCCTAAGTATTTCGAGCGCTTTAACGAGCTTAATGAGATCAAAGTACTCAAACTCTGACAAAGAAAAAGTTGGCCTCAGTGCCGATCGATCGGTGAAAATTCGATTAATGAACGTAAACGAGTAGAACGAGTGTATTTCAAGCGAGTCGGAGAGAGGAGTCGGGCTCAAAGACATCTTCGGGCGTTCGACTTTAATCGAACGACGGCAAAAGCGGTTTCTTTTTATAACGCGCAAGATGTTAGCGTAGCTTTACATAGAATTGCTCGATAACGTTAATTAAATATCTATTGAGTGTTCCAAAAAATCTCAAACCACGTTGCTACAATATATTCCTAAACAATCGCTTTGTTCATTAAGCGATCAACTGCTATATTAAATCGCTTTTTGCTAAGCAAAAAATATTACAATGCTTTCGCGCAATATTTCCAACGGACACTTTGCGGTTTCTTTTATTTTCTAACTTTCCGCATTATTAAAAAAGCGCCACCACACATTTACACGCAAGAAATTGAGAAATAATTGAACGCGAAGCAAGATGACTACTAAAATTCTATTAAAATAGTCTCTCTTTTCTTATAATTAGATAGTTGCTAATTTTGGAACGCTCGATCTAGATTTCCCGACTTCTCGCGGACAAGTTAGATTCTGTGATAAACCGAATTATTTGGTGATTAGTCTCGATATTTGCAGACATAAAAGCTGCTTTTATTAGTCATAAAATCTAAGATAGCAGGTGCCAACAACGACGCATACGTTATGTCGCAATGTGACTCAACGCGTAAAATGCCGGTCACGTTCGGTTTTGCGAGCTGATCCTCGTTTCGCATTACAAGGACATAAAGACACGATGCACTGCGCCGGAATACGGACTGCGAAGTAGAGACGATTTAGGGTGGCCATCATCGTGACTCTTTTGTCTTTCAAGAAGTATGAGAACGTGCAGACACATACACACACATTAGTACTACTGCAGCCGTATTTCTTCCTGAAATTCCTTCGTTCACAGAGAAACGTTAAAAATATCCGATTTTAGCGTGCCCGTCGCGATATCAAAAAATATTTCGCGTTTTTATTAACGTAGTAACCTCGTTGTCACCCGAGGGGATTCGATCTTGACCCTTTCACGAGCCACGAATATTCCTGTGAGTATTTCAAAGAGTAACAATATATCGTTATTTTAATGAAAATTCCTCATAACTCGATTTTCCTACTTTTTATGGAAAATAGACGAATCTCTTAAAATTTAATATATATGCCAACGAGATTTGGAATTGAATATTTAAAAGGATTGTGCTGTAAAATGTTATCAAAATTTCAGGAATGTAAAACATTACTGAAAAATGTCACTAAATTTTTCCAATTACATTTTATCTCAAAAATTACGTGAAAATTGTTGATGGAAAAATGAAATTTTTCACACGCGACATCCCAGTGCTAATTAACTGAATAAAATTTCTTTAAAAAAAAAATTATTATTTTTTTTTGTAGGCAAAATTATGTAAAATAATGCGAATGCTGCAGACGCATTTATTTTCGGAATGGCACCTCGCAAATGGAGTTTGCGCTAAATGTTTTTTTCTCCGGTTGTTCGAACATATCGCACATATGCGCCTGCCATCGCATCCCGAGTGATTTCAGTAGTAAAGTCAGAAAACACGATACATAGACTCTATCGACAGCGATGGCGTATACGCCAGGCGTCGATAGGAAGGAGAGTGCGATAGCTCTTTATTCTAAGAAAATGGAATACAGATGGAAAGGCTAAGTCCCTTGCTCCTCGCTGGAGCCGCCTCTTTGCTCCTCGGAATTTCTCCCCCCGCGCTACTTCATGACCGCGCAAACACGATTCTCATTTTTATGCCAAGCGTGGAAGATGAAGATAAGGCGAATAAGGATGACGGACAATCTAATAGAACGAACGAACGAGCTCGTAGATCACTTCGCAAAGTTATGACTGTTATATCCGCCGTGTTTTCTATTCTCTTTAAGTAGATATTTCTGAAAATAAGACTACGGCGAAGAACGCGAAAGACCCGTAGCCGGAGGAATTTATACTGACAGCCAACTTTTATTTAGATAACGTATGAACTTTATGAAGGAATATATGCGGAAATTCAAGAAGGCGAAACGTTTGAGGCACTCGTACAGCCGCCCGCATCGTCAATTCGATAACATCAGAAATACTTTCCTCTGTTCGAGAGAATTTGTTGCATAACAACCGTCAAATTGCCACCTTCATACCGAATTATCATAAATAATTAGAATATTATGTTCATAAATGATATTAAAGCAGCGTGTGAATAATTAGTGGGATTATGATGAATAAATTCACTCGCCGCTAAATATCTACATATCACTTGAAGATACGAGTCGGCCGGAAAAACACAGCTAATTACGCGCGATAATTAACACGCTACGATAATCGAACATGATTTTACTCGGCATTATATAAGCGAGGCATATTTACACGCGCGATCGTTTTCAATGGATGAAAAATAAATTCAAATGTAATACATCGGATACGTGAGATTACACTAGTTATAGATATTAATTAACGCAGCAACAAAAATAATTAACAACAACCAATATATTTTACACAATGCTCTCTAATCATCGGCATGCGTGACTTATTTGAGATAAGCGCAAAGTGTTCACGAACACGGAAAGAAAAAATTACAAAAAATATTATAAAATATTGAACCAGTTAATAATTAATCACAAGTAATTAACGTCACGCGACATTTCTTTCACTTCCTATTTATTCCAACACGCGGAATTCATTTTTAGATTAAAAATCGTACAAAAAATGTAGAGTGACGTTTTCTGCATAGATCGAGTGTAGCTCAATTGAAAGTTCGATTTATCTTGCTATTAAAAGGAATTAAGGACAGATTTAAAATCGTCTTGACATCCTGTTTCGGCTCTTTGCGGATGCGTTCTGCGTTTTCTCTTGTCACGTTTAAACAATAACGATGTCCTGCGTCGCGTAACGTGTATTCCGCCGTCTGTCAAAGCATTATGTATATCCCAATAATTGGACGTGCGAGAGGTGACAAAGCAGAGGTAAGATACGTGCGAGAACCAATATGAGCACGCACACAGACGTGAATTAACGATTTATCGACCCGTGAATCCCACGCGTGTTTGTCCACCGGTGTCCGACGCTAAATCGCCGAAGGAATTAGTACATTAGCAAGGGACTTCGCCACATTCGTGGTTGCGTGATTCCCAAGTGACACAAGCTGTGTGTGTAGTTCTAATTAATTAATTATTATTATTAGTTAACTTCACCGTTATTGTTGTCATCTGTTATTGCTATTGTTTGCCGCGCGAATTGTTACGTGGACAATTATTATTCAAACAACTTAAATAATTAGTCAATTATAACAACTAAAATGCAATACTATAGTTTCTATTGAACTGGATAATAATTGATAACACAATGCAAAATGCAATCCAATATTCAGTGCACGGAGAAAATTTTATCAAAATCCGATTTCACGAGGAAAATTTTATCAAAAATTACTATCTACAGTAATAGCTGCGGACCGAAAATTTTTACTATGTTTCACATGTGAAAAACATGGTAAAAATTTTTATAATTTCTTCATGGTCTGCAGCTACGTACATAGTAATTTTTGATATAAAATTTTCTCCGTGTAGAATAAACAAAAAGTTTCTCATTTTCTTTATCGCGAGACTGTACCACGCGGCTATAAATTTAATTTGTAACCTGCAATACGCGACTGTCATGTCTCTGATGTTTTATTACAAAGCAATACAAATAAAACGCGTCAGATGTTTCGTTTCTATTTTTTCGTCCGACGCGAGTTTATTGCGCGCGCAAATCACAACGAACGCAACAATCATTAAAAATTTAATTCAATGCGCTTCTATCAATGCGGCGAGATATTGTTTCAATTACATTACGCGAACACGACATCCGCGCATCGCAACTTGCCATCGTAAATAGTTTGTACGAGTCGTTACCATATTCTCGTGGTGCATCGCAATGCGTTCCATCGAGTATGATGACGTTACATCCGGAACAACGCCGTTTAATTCAAGCATTCTCTTTAGAATGCAGCTGAAGTTGTGCCAAATGAAATGAAACCACGAATATGCTCGCAAATTTAATTCGCCAAACCAGCTGCTCGAAAACCGCAAGTTTCTACTGTACGATAAGAGAATTATATGCAAATTATGTATATCGTTTTCAAATAAGTTCGATCAAACTAAATAAAAAACGGAAAATTATATATTCAGCGAATAAAATCTATCTTTAATCAGTAATTATCTTCGCTTTATATCTTGCAATTATTCTATTCAAATTGAGATGTAAATTTAAGACACACTTACGAACGAAAGTCGTATTATGTGCAACGATATGCTATCACGCTAAAAAATCATTACACCCAGTTGTATATCACTTCACGTGGAATCGATCGTTACATTTACAAACTCTCGTAACTTAAGTAAGTACACGATAGCAAAACATTAAAACCGGAGTCTCTTTGAGACTATTCAGGTTATCGCATCAGTGTTGCGCGCTAATAAGGAGCGTGACTTCAAATCCCGCGACAATTTTCCGTCCTACCACGTCGCCGTCGTCGTAACGGCAGGGCGCCGGTTATCGTCGCAAATTGCGGGGGCGTGTTACGCGTGTACGTGGATCGGATAAGCAAGTCGCGCGAGACGATCGTGCCGTAAATTGTCGACGGCGATGATAGCGCGACGACGGGAGGCTGTAACGCGCGCCGCCGACGGATCCACAATCTGCATAGCCAGGCGGCGGCGAAGGTAGGGCCTCGATAACGCTCGCATGGAAATTGAATTCCGCCGGAAACGAAGAGACTCGTCGCCCACCGAACTGCAGCGCTCGTGTGACACAACGGGCCGCCGCCGCCGCCGCCGCCGCCGCAGCCCGTCGACGGCACCGATGCAACGCGAAAGCAGCCAACATTACGTTGGTGAAACTTTCCGACGAAACCCGACTCCGATTTCACGGGAAATAATATTGCGCAACTCGTAACCATCGACCCTTTTGACCCTTGTAGCGTGAATAAACCGTGGTCTATATTAATCTTAGCCAAAGGGTTGCGGCGCGATCTGAAACATCTGAATCCCCACGGCATTAATATTTTGTCTGCGCCACAGTTTAAATCAGCAATGAGCTGTGATAACCCGTTCAAGTTAGGCACGTGCGACCCTTACAGTTTCGTTACAGTACGACACTGCAGTGTCTGCACTTCCGTTCGGAGTGCGCAAAACTTTAAGTTATCCTTCATATTCCACGCCCGTTCTGTCCTAATTACGAGGAGTGGCAGCGCGCGCATGCAGGCACAAACTCGTAAACGTAACAACTATCTGTATAAATTGTATTTGCATTTGCACGCATAATGTCCCGAAATTCCACTCGCGAAGTTACCATCGCGCCGTATCGCCAGCGCACCCGTCGCTCGTATTTGCGCAGTCTCGTGCGTGTGTGCAAACAGAATGCACTAATGTGTACTTGTGTGCGCGACAATGCAGCCGTGGCAGATTCACATTTACGCGCAACCAGGCGTTGTATATCCCTCGCGGAAAAGCTTACTTATCGCGCGTATTAGGAAGTCGCATTTTGCAGCGGTCGAGCGTATCCCAGCGTATTATGCCCTTTTAAAAAACCGCATACCGCTCTGTACATTAATTATGGAAAAAGACAGAAGAAATATTCTTCCATTGTTAGAAAAAAAAACTAGTTATTATCTTAGCAAAGTTTTCCTAAAAAATATAATTTCCTCTCTCATTCTTTTCTGCTCAAATTATCTAATTGGCTCTCTTTCGCGGTTCTTATTTTAAAAATTAATTGGAAATTAGTCTCTCAAAATAAATTTTGCTACAGATGGAACAAACCGTGTGTTTTATTTTTAAACGAGCGGACAGTGAAGTCTGTTTACTCTCATATGCTCTTTGAATATTTTCTATTACTATTAAATATGCATTACACACTAGGCAAATGAATCCATTAACGCCCGGAAAATGCAATCTAAAAAGTTTTCACGCAAGTAATGATAAAATGAAAAGGAGATATTATTGTGCGTCAGGTAATTGTTAATTTTCGAATAAATACAGAATTTTTTCCAACGTCATTGCAAAACATTTTACAATTCAACGAATCGTTATTGTTTAGCGTGCCAAAAAGTCACGTTTGCTTTTGACGTGTGCATCGCGATATTTTATTCTTCGCATTACGAATATTTAAAATCGAGATAATATCTTTATGATAATTCAATTGAATTAACTATACAGCAAAACCTATTAATAATTCCGACGAGTCGGGATAAAACGGGAATAATAGCTTTTCGATTATGTGTCGCTGGGGCGTAAATTACATCTCCCGCGACTAGTTCTCGGGTTAACGAGAATTTGAGGAGGCCGGAGCAATCTGCCATAGGCTTTTAGAGCGATCGCCTTTTGCGTGCGGCAGCCGTTGACACCGCTCGAAAGTTTTCCCATCCCTGTGTCGCCACGCGCATCCCAACGGTGAAGTTTTCAAAAGCTATTTTAATTAACGACTCGACGGCTTTATGAAAGCACCTTGACGTGGTCGAAGAGGATGCGGGGCTTTTCGGACTTTTTACGAGCGATTATCGCGAAAGAGCATGTCACACGGAGGCTGAAAAGTTGCGCAATTATCCGCGCTTTCTCATCGGCTGCTCGCATCATTGCGACCAACTTGCCTTCCTCTGTCCCCTTTAAGATCGCGCAGTTATCCGCGTTATGGTGACGCGACTACTGCAGGGCAATAACGCACGAGTGAGTGTCCCACATTTTATCGACTGTTATGACGATCGCTGCATTTGACAATGTGAGTAAGCGAAATATATAAATTGTTTCTCTCTGAACTTTGGAATTTCGGAAAATAATTCTATCATTTCATCACAATTGCGCCATCGGGAATAAATTTCCCTGGCAAAAGTTTTTATGCCACTTCCGTTCGTAAAGAATGGCGTGGCCTGTGCAAAAAATATTTCGGAAACAATCGATCGAAGTCGAGAAAGAAAAGAATATCCTATGCTATCCTACACCGTCGATACTACGTCGAGGAAGAGGACGAAATCATGAAAAATGAATCGTTATCAGATCAGACATTTCTTCACAATGAATTTTTTTCGCCATCATCCGACCGACCAGCTAATAAAACTTGCGCAAAAAAATCAACGAGTTGGCTTCCTAAAGAGCCACTGAGTGTATTTTATTCAAAAGGATCGGCTGATCAATCGATCGGAACTCGGCAATGAGCCGACGAGGGAGATTCTTCGCCTCCGTCAGGAAAATAAGCAGAGATTACGTTCTCGTGGGATAAAGATGGTATATATCGAGATGAGTTTTCGGAGCAACTATTTGAAAAGGCGCACTCCTACGGGCTTCCCTCTGCTTCCGCTCTTATCTACTGATACTACTACTAGTTTGAATGATTAAATGGATTCTGAAACTCGACAAACTGAAGTAGCTCGCGATAACACTGTTTTACGAACATTATTTTTATACAGGATATATTTGTTTGTTGTACAAAAATATTGCAAAAAAATATGCAAAAATGATAAAAATACAATATTTTTAAAAGCTTAATAAAATATTTTGATTTATGCTTAAATTATTACAAAATACCAGTTATCTAATTTAATTTCTCGTTTGCATTGATATTTTGGAAAATATTGAGTAATGAAATAATAATAATAAAATAATAATAATAAATAATAAATAACGAGGAAACTGAAATATGTATATTTATATTTATGTAAACTCGAGCATCTATAGATGATATTTATTAAAATTTACAAAAAAAAAATTAATTATTTATTTATCTAATTAAGTTTGGTTTCCATTTAATACATTTTTCATAAAATTATATTTTAAGCGTGTAATTAAAAACATATAATTTTAATATAAATGGTATATTAAAGGTAATGAATATTTCTACCAAGCTCAAAAAAATTAAAATGCTAGAAATAATATATGCACCTCAGAAAATTATATAACACATTTGTATCTCTAAAATAAGAATTCCTTTAGTTATTTAATTAAGTTTGATTGTTATTTAATATGTTTTCAGTAAAAGTGAATTTTATAAAGTATATAATTTTGATGTAACTGTGATATATTAGAGATAATAAATAAAATTGCCTTGCTAAACATGAAAGAAGTTAAAATGCAATGAGTAAATGATGAATATACGTATTTCTTAGGAAATTACATGACACTGTAAATGGTTTTAAAACAAAAATAATTGCAGTTTAAAACAGTCATTTTGATAAACGCCTCGACTGGCTCGACAGTCAGTTGGCACGCTCGAGAGCATTCCCTCGGTGAAACGGCGAATTTGAATAACGGCGAAGCGTAAGGGAAGCCGAGCTCCGCGGCATTAATTCAAGACTCGTATACCGCACTTACGGCACGCGATTAAACACAGCTCCGTGTCTCTCAGTATTAAATGCAGTCGCGCAATATTATGCGTTTACACACCTGCTTTATGTCTTATCTAAATATTCATTGGTTCTGGTGTAAGCTTTTTCGATATCTGGCGAACTGATTCGAGCGCTGAAAAATGTTTGTATTTGTCACATCATTCGTATGCATGTTTCTTCAAATAAATCCGAAATGGAAAATGTGACGTGTGAATGCAGACTGGCGCGATTTCAAAGCGGAAGATAGTTCGTGCAAAGCACGTGTCGACTGATTTGACAATTTCGACTTTATCGCCGCTTGAAATGGCAAATGGCGAACGATGAGGCGGTAGGAAAAACGCCAACCTAATCGCCGGAAAATAAGCTGAGCTTACCTTGCCTTGGTGACAGAGAGACGGTGACAGAAATATCGTTGAATTTCTGAGACGGTCCGCTTTAATGCAACAGTGCCTGGTGCTTCTACGTGTCTGTCTTATGGACATCGCTGAGCCGCAGATTAGAAAAACTCATGCTCGCCACGACGAAGGATGCGCCTGAAAAAAGTAATTCCAGAGATTATTTTCTGGATGGAGGGAGAAAAGAGTCTTTGCGAACGAAGTAATGTGCGAAAGAGTATATCCAGAATAAAGAAAGATGCCAAAAAGTACTTTCCGCAATTTCCCGAACATGTTAGCGGATAAATAATCTTTAATTAAAAATCTTACAAAACCAAACCGTATTACCTTATCATTTTCTCGTGATAAATGAAGCATTAAGAGCAAGAAAATGGTTTAATGTCGATAATAGAAAAAGTTGTTTTTCAATTTAAACTTTAGGTCGTATTTTTAATAAATGCAATTTTTGCTCATCTGCTTGCACTTATCCGCTTTTTACACATCAGAAGATAAAATATATAAATAAATATATAAATCTAAATAAATCTAAAAATAAATTTAAATAAATAAAATTAATAAACAAAAATAAATCAATTCATTTTTCGGCTTTTCTCATCATTTTTGAATCCTATTCACCCGTCGATTAACTTTTTTTAAAAAAAAAAAAAATTACTCTCTCGGTGCTTTTCCATTCAAAATATTACATTTAAAATTAAATAAAATTTGTTATATTTCGTGAAGTTTTTTAATTGTTCAATATACGAACAATTACAGACAGCGCACAATATATAACGCTGCAATGTATAATCAAAAATTCGCTTAATCCTTTCATACAGTACTTAGTATTTGCATTTTCCATTATAATTGATTTCCCCGATATTTCATTGCGATCATTAAATGTACGCGCACGTAACTGCGGTAAAATAATTTCATATTTAAACGATAAATATTACTGCGGTTTCGGTGTCGCGGCTAATCCTCGTTTATACGAATTAACGCGATAAACCGAATTATTATTTAGAGAGACCGCGGCTTTTTCCCGCGCTACGGGAAAAAGTTTGCAGCTGGGAAGATATCGAGAGATTTAATAGAGGAGCGGAAAAGGCGGATGGGAAAAGAGCGGAAATGAATGACGGAGAAGAAGAAGGGTGCAATTTAGTCGGCGTAAACCCTGAGCCCGCTAAGCGAGTAACTACGGTCAATTAAGCATCCTCTGCCCTCGAACCAATTACAGTGTACGATTCAAATATATCGACGAGAGAAAGTTCGCACGCGAACTTACACACTCGTGAAATACAATTCGCGCAGTTGTATAAGTTTTGTGGTCGACGCGACTAGTTTCATGCTGCGCGAGAATTATTCACTAACGGCAACGAAGCAATTGCCGTTACATCGCATACCGGCCTATTGTAATAATTAAACAAGCCACAACTACCGACGGCGACTCGCATGTCGTCCTTTAAACCTTTTCCCGGAATCAATCATGTCAAAAACAAATGAAATTTTCATTGAAACGTTAAGTGTTCTTCGAGAAATTGCACGACACTTTTTACCATATACTTTCCGACAAAATTCTTTTCATTAATGAAAACTCCACTTAGGAAATTGCAAAAAACCTGATCAACAGTGAGATTAGATATGATTTTGACATTCCGCAAGATACTTTTCTATTAATCGAAACTAGCGATTAACTGACGACGAATCGATCGCAGTAAAAAGCTGAAAGCGAAATAATATGCAACGAGATTCCCCGATATTCATGCATTCATGACTGTATTGCTAATATTCGAATTTAGATAAGCTTTTTCTCGTGACGTTGTAAAAACGTCACGGAAGTCGGCATGATCGAATCGCTCCGCCGACGATATGCCTCCCACCCAAAACCTATTTACATAGTTATAGGAATATTTCAACCGTCCATCGGGCTCCGCCATCGCCGATAACTAGGATAACGATCAACTCGCTCTCGCAGACTCACGCTCGGTCCCTGCGATAATCGCCAGCGATCCATCCTGCTTAATCGCGCGTCTCGATATCCAGCGACTTGTTGAAAATACGTTTCCGCGAACGCGTCTAATCCAACAGAAGCGATTTTACTTTCTTCACGCTCGGATGAAAATACGCGTGGATTCGTCGCTGGAGAAGTTTGGCGGCGAAGAACTTTCTCGAAATATTCGTCATGAGCCCCGGGAAATGAGAAAAAGTTACGAAACTACACGATTAGGATAACATCCACCAGGACCATGTGATTTCCGGCGGAGTTAAAGTTCTTCCCGTACGTCGGGATGCTTGCTGCACTGTTTGTAAAAGCTAATGTATACTCGGGGCGACGCAAGATTACCATATAAACCACAAAACTCTTCATGTCCTCTCGCAATTCTATCGACCCGGGCTGCTCGCCCTTTACTCTTTGTCCCATCCTTCGTTCCACCATAACACATTTGCTTCAGCTGACGTAGGTAGCAAAGCGTTTCCCTCACGACATGTGTCCTTTAAAGGGTAGAGACCCGCCATCCATCCATCAATTAAGGTGCAATTACAATAAAACAATTTGCCAAAAAATAAAAAAAAAAAACTTTGGCTCGGAGAACATGCTTCAAAGATATATAAAAAGCTATTTGGCATGTACGCGCAATTTTAGCACGTCGAATTGTGCCAATATTTTTCACCATATTGCTCCTTGTAGAGCAACAGACATTTCGATAAATGTAAGCGTTTTTTTGCAAACTTGAAGTTTAAGAAAACGAACCGGCGAGCCGCGACGTAATTGCCTTTCTTTTTTATTTTCCTTTTCTTCGACCGCCGCCATAAAGAACATTGGGTAATCCATTCGCTTAAATGTAAAGATTCGAGGGGAAAGTTTCGGTTACTTTGGTAGCACACATTCGTCTCGGAAACAATCGCCGTTATCGATTGTCTTTCGCGACGGTATCAGCTTCTCTCACTGAAATAAATTCAATCCGCCAAACGAATCACCACTGCATTGCGACGACTTCTCTTTTTTCATCCGTCACTTCTAGTTATGACACGTTTTCGTTGTGTATTCAAGTAAGCGCAGAGAAATATGTAACGTTCTGCTGTGTACAAACATCCTTCGGCCGACAACGAAAAACGACTAGGATCCATCCATCCGCGGCGTCGCATAAAAATTTGATCACTTTCGTGTGACAATCGAGTTTTTCAATGACACCTCCGTACTGAATTTACCGAGAAAATCCGTCGTGTAGTAAATCACAGGACGCTTGATACTAGCCTGGCGAGCACCGGAGGACAATAATTCTCGCCCCCGCTCGCCCCGCGACTCTTTCCGTCGCGCTAACGCGCGCTTTTTCTTGCCGGGCACTTCTCACACGTAGAATAACTCGATCCTGCTGTATACACCGTACAGCCGATAATTAATTACCTCCCCTCTTTTTGTTTCTGTTTCAGTCACCGAGAAGGAGATTCGTCAATGGTAAGTTTGACTCAAAGAAAGGCAATCGGCTATTATGCAAACTTGTTGGAATTTGGACAGCATGATTAAAGATCTGACCGAAGAAAATCATTTGTGAGAGAACGACATTAATTCAATTTTACGCCAAGTTAAAAGAAAAGTTATTAGAACAAAAGTAGACTCGACAAATTCGTTTCAATATTTTTAAAACAGTAATTTAACTATAAATAATGTGCGTACTATTAGTAATATGTGATTTTAAATATAGTTACTTATATTAGAGTTACTTTACGTTATTTAGGCACAAAGGATTCCTAAAGGATTGCCCCGATGGATTGCTGACAGAACAGGTAATCGCTATCAAATTTTATTTTAATTGTTATTAACTTTTTCCCGCGCCTTTCTTTACACCTGTCAAAGATATTTGCAGCATAAAAAAGATATGATGTAAAGAATCCTCCAAATTAATACGAATTTTTAGCCAAATGTATTATTCAATACGAAACGTACATTAATCATAAGGAAAAGGTTAATCGCCGAAAATAATCAAAAACTCGAGATATGTATGACGCTCGCGTGATTTCAGGGCTTTATAAAGATCTACAAGCAGTTCTTCCCCCAGGGTGACCCGTCAAAGTTCGCCTCTCTCGTCTTCAGAGTCTTTGACGAAAACGCCGTAAGTGTCTCGTCATGTGTGTGTGTGTGTGTGTGTGTGCGCGTGTAACACGCCTGTGTTTTCCGCGAACCCTCGTCCTTTTCAAATTTGCATTTGTCATGTCGACGTTTGCGTGCAAGGACGATCACGCGATGATGTTCTCTCGATCATCGCGCTGAAATTATTTCTCTTCCCTATCGCTATCATCGCTCTAGTAACGTCTTTATTGCCGCCTAACTGTCAGTTAAGCATTTATTTAGTCCGGTATTCGATAAAAAATAGTCTGTTAATTTACATAATGAATTGCACATCGAGCGGATTCTCACGCAAAAGCTGAGGCGAGCATCAATCCGACGGACGCGAATTGATCGTTGATGTTTAATCAACGCTGATTCATTTCTCGAGCAGCCGAGCGAACTTTGATATTCTCACCAAATCAAGTACATTTATTGAAAATATCGGAAAATGCACGAGATAGAAGTTATTTTTGTGGATTCTTCTCGCAGTCTAGTCGACTTATTCGAAAAAAGATAAGGATACCCGAAAGGGAGAAAACTATTTGCTCGATGTATCAATATAGTTGGCTAGCAAGCGGTAGCTATACGACTCAGAAAATCGTGATTGCGAAGTGATCCCCGAGTAATCCGCGATCGATAAGAAAGAAGCATTTCGTGTGCGACGCTCGGGACAAAATAAGAATACGTTCAATTGTTGTTTCAGGATGGCACGATAGAGTTCGAGGAGTTCATAAGAGCGCTTTCGGTGACGTCACGCGGCAACCTGGACGAAAAGCTTCACTGTGAGTGCTTCCCTAGCCCTCTCGAAAAACTTATCCACTAGAATTTAAGAGTTCTCTCGTGAGCTACTTTGTTTACTTATCTTTGGATACATCAGAGACAATCGCCGGCAAGCCCGCCGCGTATCCCATTTAATTTGCTAGAATAATTAAGTCGGAAACTTAAATCATCCAACTTTATCAGGGAAAAAGAAAAAAATTCCCTGCTTCTAACTTTTCATAATCAAACCGGAACTGTTATTTTTAGAAATTGTTGCTTTTACATTTTCACAAGAAATTCACAAAATTGAATGCAAATTTTAATAGAAATAAATTAAACCGAGATCACTTTTTTATTTAAACATCGAGCAATAAATGAACGTCCGTATTTGCCCGCAAGTTATATTTTGAAAAATTGTGAAAACGTATTGCGAAAAGAATTGTTACACATAAAATTCAAGACGAGCTATGAAAGATGATCGCCGCAATATGAGACGATAAATGATGAGACTCTCGATTGTTCCCTCCGAGAGAAGTGCTATCGATGAACCAAATAACAATCTGAACGAAAAGGAACAATGAGATGTACGGCTTCGCCGCGGATATCACGATCGCGGACGAGATATCGCCGGAGAGAAAACTTGCAAGCTTGCGAGAGGAGTGTATGTGGATTTTCCCTCCGAGCAAAGAGCACTTTCGAATTCTGTATCTTCCAGGAATTCAGTCGCAAAAGTCAATTGCGTTCCTCTCTTTCTTTGTCTCTTTTCAGGGGCTTTTCGTTTGTACGACGTGGACAACGATGGCTTCATCACGAGAGACGAGATGTACAATATAGTCGACGCGATATATCAGATGGTGGTAAGTGCACCCTTTTCAAAGTGCTCGGCCTGCGAGAAAGTCCTCGACGTAAAACATTTAAGCTCTTTGACTTTGCCGGTTTCGAAGCATCTTCTTATCACCGCAAGTTCCTCCAATAATGAATCTGTACGATATGCCTGTTATGCTAATCATTAGTATGGTATTAAATTTAATAGTAATTACAAATTTTTGAAATTTTTAGTGTTGAAATTATTTTTCAATTTTCTTTAAGTTCCAAATAATTTATTGTTGAAATTTAATAACGATGGAGGACCAGCTATCGAGTTATTATTTTATCGTCATATTGCTTATTGCACGCTTATTTGAGAACTATAAGATCGTTCATTACAGCGTAGGATTCGCTTACGCTTCCTTAACGACTAGGTTGCTGCAATGCAATCGTAATGACTCGTGTACAACGTGCTCGATATCAAGTCAATATTTTATCTCAACGAGCGCGTTACATGTAACCTAGCGGAAGTTATAATCCTCTTGTGCTAGCTTCTATTCCCGGCGTGCCAAAAGCGAGTTAGCGATGTAAGCTAGAGCGTCGTCTTTCCGCAGCTGCTTCTGACAAGCGCGATATATGCAGTTTCTTTGAAGTTGAGATGTGTCCTATTATATGCACTATAATCCCTTCCGCGATGCTGCGTATTGAAAATTTAATTGTTTCATTCGGAACGACGTTGTCGTAACACGCGACGTGGGCGGAAAATACGCACTAGTTGGCGCGTGTTCTTGCTAAAAGCACCTTCCTCTGTAATGCAGAGAAAGGCGCTAACTAAATTACGAACGAAGTTTAACATACGAACAAAGGTTAAAAAGACCCGCACGCGCCGTCGTGATTGCGCACTTTCAGCTGAAACTTTTCGCGAAATGCATGTTACTTCCATCGCGACATGAAAAACTCGCGGAAAAACTCACGCTACACGAACTCTTGAGAGATCGGGTAAAATATGCCGACATTGCGGAGTGTTGTTTTATAGAGAGAGTTGCCCGTGCAAATTTTTGCGCAAAACTCGTTCGACGCGACGCGCGGCAAATCCGTCGCGCGACAACGGTTCGCCATTAATCACCCCCAAGTCTCGTTAATATTAATCTCAAAGAGAAATACAGTGACATATTATATGCATACCCCCGCGAGGACTCGGTAATCCATAAACATGCGGGTCGCGCGGCTGACAAAAGCGCACGAACCGAAACTTTGATAACGTGTAGACTTTGAAACAATAAACTCGATCGAGCCACGTAACACGATTGAAAGCTAAATGTAGCCGATAAAACGATATGCCGGATCACAATGGTCGGCAATTAGCGGATCGGTTGGTTTCAATTAACCCCGCCGTATCAAACGATGCATTAAAAGTCAATATCTCGCGATATTATAAACTATCAGATGGCACTATCGGAGCAATAAATGCGTTGCAATAAAATAATAATAGATAATAAAAATTCATCATTGCCGTTGTCGAAATAGCAATAAAATTTCACAATAGTAGGAATTAAATTTTCTATATTATAGCTATCATGCATGTTTAGCACTAAAATTCATTAATAAATTATTATGTTAACATTCTCTAAGACTATTGTTAGCTACTTTTTAATTCGCAAAATGCACACTATTCGTAATCTGTGATAAGAAACTATTTCAATCCACTAAGGAGAAGTGCAATTTGAGAATTATAGGATAACATTGGTTAATGAAATTCTAAGCGGAGGACAATGGTGGATGTTTCAGGGACAGCAGCCGCAAGCCGAGGATGAGAATACCCCGCAAAAGAGGGTCGACAAGATCTTCGATCAAATGGACAAGAACCACGACGATAAGCTTACGCTCGAGGAATTCCGAGAGGGCAGCAAGGCCGATCCAAGGATCGTCCAAGCGCTCTCGCTCGGCGGCGAGTAACCCCAATTCTCATCAACGGCGGCACGCGAGCCATCGAAATCGGGAGCCTCGACATCGTCATCATCAACGTAATTGTCGACGCGAGCTTGGCGAGCCGCTCGTCCCGATAATCGGCCGATGAGAAACGACTTTATGAAAAGGCAAGTCCACATCCGCGCGGTTTGGCATGCACGCGAAAAAATAGATAGGCAATAAGCCGAAAGGCGTCTGAGATGCAGAGATTTGCGAATATTTTTGGAGAGATCTCTCGTCGATGAGTTAGTCTGTATCACTTCTTTTTTACTCTCTCTCTCTCTGTCTCTCTCTCTCTCTCTCTGTCTCTCTCTCTCTCTCTCTCTCTCTCTCCTCTCTATCTCTCTTTCTCACTCTCGGAGAAAGATCGGTTCTCGTTCCCCGTTGGTGAATCGATCGCTCCATCTTCGTTAACGATCCGATTTCGAGAATCTCGGTGCTAATAATAGATGTCTAGCGTTCGAGTAATCGTAGCTTTCAAGGAGACTGGACGTGGCAGATTACATTTTTAGCTAGAGACAGCGTGCGGAACAACAATACGAATAAATTGTTAGTACGAACGATGAAGATAATATAAATCACAGGGAAGAGAACTCTCGTCGGGACGTTCTCTCGTCTCTACAGCACTTTCCTTTGTCGCATAGCTCCGCTTCCCTCAATTTCCCTTTCCCTTCACTTTCCTTATTCCGCTTGGCAAAGTAACGTCACGGTAATATGAGGTAACGAGTAAAACTTGAAGACACTCGACAAGCACGCTGCTCGAATTTCAACGAAGCTCGCCGGGATTATTTCCGATCGCTGCAGCGCGGCGCTGCATTGGGGGAAAAGAGAACGAGAATGGAGCAGGGACGACGGGTGGGTAGCAAGAAAATTACAGCGGGGGTTAAACATTCAAATGCAGACAACTACTGATCGTATATTGTGCGGCGTTGCGTAGCGAGTGCGGCGAACAAAAATTCTAAAGTTACAATGAGCTCGCATGCATTTCAACTACCGGCAAAACCGACGAGAAGATCTGAGAAATGTACAAATTTCGCAATAATGAATAGCGCAGTAACAACAATACAATTCAACCGTTCCTTTTTATTTTTTTTATTTTTTTATTTTTTTACGCAACACGCTTTTATCCAATTTTCTCATCGTTACTAATTCAACCGTAAACGCCGATAATGCGGACTTTTATATAATATTTTACATAATCGCTTAGATGTGTTGTAGATTATTCATTTTGAAATGTCAAAAAGTACGAACTACGTATTGGATGTTAACGAGCGTTGCGTGCTACTGGCAAAATTGCAACGCCGATTTGACGCCGTCGATCGTACCATTTGCGCGTGTAAGATGATTTCTCGAGGAACGGCGGCGGCGCCATCGCGAGAGTATCGACTCGCGTTGCGTAACGCGCGGCTTCAGACGGCGTGGCAAAAATTCGGAGATACGGCGATGATGACTAAGCAAAGGAGAAGATGGATAATGACAATCCGCTTTCCGCGATATTAATAAGCGTTGCATGTTTTACGTCATTTACTGTGAAGCGGTCGGTTGTACAATCTACCAGCTGCACCGCGTATATTATCAATGGAATCCTCGCAAAATTATAGAATATATAATCGGAGAGAAACGCGAGAGAATATGATTAAAGTAAATGTAGGAAAACGATATGCCACCAACCCCTCAATTATAACAAGCAAAGTTATGTTATTATTGGCTGTATCACAAGTGCGCTTCGATAATGGAATAACCACTGGACGCTGTAAAAATGGAATTATAAAGAAAGCGAGATTGATGAAAATAATGGATAAGCTTATTAAATATGAGTGATAACAACCGATCGTTGAATATTAACAAACCAAAGTTGGATCCTCGCCTGAAATCAGCCATTGATGCTCTTGATATTCTACTTCCGAACTTCGAAGGGTCAAAATTTTCATTCAAGATGATTCAAGTGGAACAAAGCTAACGATCAATAAAGGAAAGAGTACTTGGCGTAATTTAGAATGAGTATTTTTATCCGAAAAAAAAAACTAATTAAAAGTTGCATGAAAAAAAAGGTGTAGCGAGACGGAAGGAGCATGGTAATCTACATTTCTTGCATAATGGCGATCAATTAATCATTATAATGTAAGACGTGCTTTCATCTAATATTAAAATGAAGTCAAAAGACGCGAAACGCGAGAGGGCGAGAAACGTCAGATTGAAAGAGAGCGAACGAAAAGAGCGATTATACGTTGAGCGAGGGGAGGATTACGCTTTGAGCGATCTTTGCGTTTGACAGAGGCGATTAAGACGAAACGAAGGAAAATGATTTCACGTCAAAAATTCCCTCGATTGACGCAATTGATTCTCCGTAATCGTGCGGCGCACACGGAGAGACAATAAAGCGAAACAAGGAGCGAACTACGATAACGACTTGCATTTAGCAGGGGCGTCCGCGCGACGGTAACATTATTGGTACACGGATTTATCGGAATTTCGGATCTCCTATTCTCCGATATTAAGGAGAGCGTCAGATGGTCGTCGGGATAAGAGCGGGGAAAATCCAGCGCGACAGAGCGAGAGCGTCAAGGACGATTAAAGGCAGCGGCGGAGGTTATAGATGGGGCAAAAAGAGACGCGCCAGGTCTCCCCGATCGATCCGTTATAACATTCTGCATTCCGCAGAATATGACCGGACGAAATGCGGGCGGATCTACGTGGAAAACAAAAGGAATGTCGGAAAGTGTGAGAAACGCGAGGAAGGAAGGAAGGAAGAACGGGGTGGAAAGAGCCAAGCGGGGCGGAAGGAACCAAGCCGCGCCCCGATGGCATTTCTTATACGCGCGCGATCGGACGAGGATGGATTCCGCGCCGATGAGGAAACCCGAGGTCATAAATCTTGCACGGTTCGCGATCCCCGGGTCAGACGCTTTTAAAGAATAAACTGATGTTTACACGAGGAAGAGGATAGTTGTCGCGCTGCCGAGAAAATTGAGAAAACATTTCGCGAAAGCGAGCGCTGGGTGCGGACAGAAATAGTGAGTTAAGTAAGGTCTGAGACGAGATCGCCGACGACTTATGAAAAATGCATAGGCACTTGGTCCGGCACTGCCATGCAATATGTAGCGCGTTACTGCCAAAACTGCACGGCGGAGCGCCTAAACTACATTTCCGGCAAAAAAATTAAAGTTCGCGCTTCCTCGGCTTATTCCTCTTCAACAATGCGCCTTTCTTGCAACTTTTATCAAACGTATTGTACTGCGCGACCGTATTAATTTGATATGACAAGAACGAGAACAAAAAATTAATTTATTTCCTTTCCGACGAATGTAAGCGTGTTAATGAGCATATTTCAAAACATGTTTGCGACGCACGTTTCAGAAAAAATCCCTCGCTACAGCGAGGGGAATTAAATGTTTTTGTAGAGAGAGAAATAAGTTTACGGATGTGAATAAAAAAGGATGCCCTTTGAAAAACTCGAATTCACAGTGCCATTGAATTTTCAAAGCGGAACCCTATCTCTCTCTATCGCTTCGCGCTCCGCCATTCTGCGATTGGGTGAGTGTAAAGCGAGAAGAGATACGAGTCAACCTACATAGAGGAAGCAGTCCGCGCAGGAGAAATGTCGCGTAACCAGCAGCGAAAATTCACAGGTCCGGAATATCTCTAGAGATTTAAATGCAACGCTACGAAGCACACGTTATTACTCTAAATAACGTGCACTTGCATTAATTCGCAGAACGGATGAAAAATTGTGTAAAAATTTTTTTACACACTAGAGATTGTGCAGGGCCGATGCGTAAAAATAAATTCAACGTCCGTTGTGTGATGAGCAGATATTAATTTTACAAGATATATATTCGACATCGCGTTTTTTGCGAAATAAATCGCCGCTTAAAATTCGACCACTATCACGCATGATTTAAGATTCGTAATGCATTTCGCACACGAATGAATGAACCAAACGCGTGTTGAACAATGCAATGAAATAAATTGTTTCGTTGTGTTTTTCGGGCATTAACAACGTACCGCAGCTCAATATGGTTCCCGTGTATTTTATCGCACGCTCTTATTCTTTAATTTTTCATTTACAAAAGGCTACGCAGACCCACACCAAGCTTCATGTAACCGTGTGTACGCGGAGAATTATGAATGGTTCGCCTAGCATCGGCATTACGATAAATACTACCTCGCCTCGAGGCAAGACAAGCTTTTCGCCCGACGGAATGAAAAAACGAGTATATTGAAACTCTCTGCGAAGCGACGCATCGAGGAAGCCTGTCGAGATGCATGCTTACTCGACATTTTTCAGAATGCTAGAGTGAGTTTCCGTCGTAAAAGCAAATGGCTGCGTGGTTTAAAGCTCAAAATTATGGAATAACGAGAACCACCGTGTTCATATTTCTGCAGTTTTTATCTCCGTGTCGCAACACTCCGTGTCGTTTCCCATTTTTTCCGACGCGCCGCCAAATTTACGACGCTCGACGTTACAAGCGTCTGTATCTCGTCTCACCTTTTCTTAATTTTTCAGTCGCACGAAAACACGCCGTCGTCGTCGGCTCGCCATAAATTCAAGACGCGTGTGCTCACACCCTTAACACTCGTGTCGTTCCGTCCCGACGGTTCCACTCCCTTCCTCCATTTTCGCCTAAGTCCCCACGTGGCTGGAATTTCAACGGTCGGCCGCGGATAAGTTTATTTCCGAGTAAAAACTTGAACGATCGCCAAAGCCTTCGGCTCTCTCCAGACAAGTGGATTTCGCGAAACTCATTTTCCTTATAACGTATTCGATGACGGCGCCGTTTCTCGCAGCCTGCGGTCTCGATTCGCTTCCTATTCATTCCACCGCTAATTTCGTTGCCCGACTAGTTGCAGATTTTTCCGCCAGCTCGAGATTTATGGCCGACTGAAATTTGAGCTATTCTTCATCCCTTTCTTTATTTTTCACACCTTCGCTTCTATTCGTAAAATGCTGCCGAGCATTTTCACCACCTCTACCGCGTATTTTTCTTCTCGCGCGCATGTTTCACTCCTTCCCTTACTTGTTTTCCTCGTTTCTTTATCGAGGGATTCGCCGCAATACATACAATGCGGTTAGCGATTCGAGTTTCGCTGCAAGGTAAAATCGCGACGATAACAACAGCGCGGCAGCGGAAATTCCGGGATAAATGTTTGCATAGTGCAATACATCAGCAGCCAAGGGCGGCGATTAATTATATCCATGATAAACTCAAAAGCCATTATGCGCTCGACATTGTGTTTGCTCGTAATATAACCGCTTGGAAAGCATTTAAGAATTCGTGTTCACGACGCCAATTATCCTCTCTAAAGTTTCAACAGTGTATCGCGACTTTCGATTGTATGATTTCAAAACAGCTAATAATACCGCCGTAAAAAGCTGGGTCGCGAAATTTGCATCCGCGACACGACCTACTCATAAGCAAATATTAAGCATTCTTCTCGAACCGTTTGATGAGTCAATCCCCCCTCTCGAGCGCGAGCGAAATCGAAACTAATCACCCATGAGAAAGGATCAATATCCGAAATTCGTCGGAAACGAGACGCCACGCCCGCGCGCGGTATCATCACGCCGGCGAAGTATCAATCACTCGTTACGGATCGACATATCCCATTATTTAGCCGCGCCAAATATTTACGATCTCCGAGCGCTCGGACGCGAGAGCGAGAGTACGAAAGACACGCGTGTCCTCGGCGAAAATGGCGTGGATGTTTTCTCTGCGTGACGGGCATCGTAGAACGACTCGATATTGGCAAACCTTACCGGCGACTATCCTTTTTTTCTTTCTTTTTCATTTTCCATCTTGTATGAACCTCGACTACCGTCGACTAAAATGATATCGGCAAATATTATTCGGTGAGATACGGCATTAATATTATTACCTGCAATCTACTTCCGAAGACGCGGGCTTGCCACATTCGATCACGATTATTGGCCGCTATATTCGCTTACGTAACTCCGCAGAGGGATCAAGGATCTGTTATAAGGTGCTTTTCTTCGAAAGGAATCTTTTATCTCGCGCCGCGAAGAGTGAAATTAAGAGTCCTCGAGACGCGTGCGTCAACTATTTTGCATTATGACATCAGACAGCGGAGGAATTGACAGATTATTAAACGGAAATTACGCACAAAAGATATTGCGGCGTTACCTCGATTAATTCGCGGCATAATAACAGCGAGTAAATAGCATTTTACAATATATGGGATCGCCATTACAAGAATGCTATTATGCAAAACTTCGTACGTAACTTTTCGCGATTGCCGAACTTACATCCGTCGCTCGAGGGATTTATTCGTCGTGTTTACGTCAATCGGAATTTCGGCGTAAGTAGATCGCCGCCGCAGAACTTTGTGCGCTTTATAAGAATCTTAAGTTAAAATCCCCGGGAAGTCGTTTCTTCTTTCCGTTCGATCATCCGAGCTGACTCGATGGCGAGTCTCTAGCGCTCTAGAAGAAGCTTAAACCGGCCAGAGCTGGCACGGACAACCGGTAGCAATCGCGCGCGCGGGCTTAGTCGTTGCGTCGGATCGATCCAGAGAATATTCCGATGTAACCCCCTTTCGAAATCGCTTACGTCCGAGTGGACCGAGTGATACTCGGACGGAAATATCGCATCGAGGTAGAGGGCATTCGAACCCGCTCCCGATACTCGTTCAATTGAGAGAATTGCTCCGCTAACTTTCGCGATGTCACGAACTTTACAGCGGTGTCAGGGTTCTGCCCTAAATCGCACTCGCATCAGGAAACTCGTAAAATCGCCTGCGGTTGTCGGACTTCCCTCAATTTTGAGCGCGCGTAAACAAATAAATTATTACAAAGTGCCATGTTATCTTAATATATCTCAATATATCCATCGCGTACTTACACATTTACGTCTTTACAGAATAGTCATACGAGTATGTTGTCGCAGTGACCGCGAATCAATGGAGAAAATTCGTTCTGTTATTTCCGCTGACGCGCTTTCGCAAAGCGAAACGATGGGGACAATATTTGTAAACCTAAAGAAAACGGTTCGCAAGAGCGGTAACAACCGAGAAAAATATTTCACGCGACGGTGCGAAGAGACAGAAAGTGTTATTCGTGCGACAAAGCGTTTCTGCTGACAAGACTGTAAAATCTGACAAATGCTGGCGAAATGCCACGCGCTGAAACATGCAAGAAAGCCTAATCGCTACCGAGAGATGCTTTAATGTCGGCTCGAAATTGCAGCTCGCGGAGCGCCGCCTTAATTGTCACGCGCGACCCGGCGTTTAATCACTTTTAAACAACAACAACGTGTACTTATCCGCGATCTTGGAGCATGCGAATCGCCCCGGGGGCGCCCCACAAGATTCCCCGTAATGCGAATATAAATATTGGCGGAGATCAACACGTGTAGTACATGCGCGCATTAGACTGCGGCGCTTGCAGTCCCGTTTAAATAACGGGTATTTCACGACGCGTATTTTACACCGGTGAGCAAATTTACTTACGTCCCGGAGCTATGTCGCAGAGATTTATTTCAGAACTTGTCATCAAAAATGTGAAAAATTTCATATCATTTCTCGCTCTCAGCGTCTTGCTCGTAAGCGTCATATTCGTTATATAGTTATCAAGATCTTAATCTTTTTTCAGTCTTTTTCCTTTTCTTTTTTGCTAAATCGCGATTAAACCTCTACAATTTAGAAATTAATACAAGTATTGTATACTATCAATTAAAAAAATATATAGTTTATTTCTATGTAACAAAATAAGTCAAAATAACATAAATCATAAATTTAATGAATTTTTTTCAATTAAACTCGCAAAATTGATGGCAGAATATTTCATATCTATAAATTCTGAAACAATTTAAAATAATATTCCACGGATTTGGTTGTGCAACGCAAGAAATAATTTAGCTGAATGTGTACTCTTCATCGTTCGTACGCGTAGACTTATATTCTTCGAGAAATATATTACTATTGTTATCACCATTATAGCGCTATAAGGAAGTAGTATCTAGGGAAATATCTTGCGGTTTAAAAGATTCAACCTTATCACAGTAGCTTGACATACTTGTGCATTTTCAGTCTCTTACTTTGAAAGTTACTCGCATGGGGAACTCCGGACGAATCGTCAGCTCGTTATTTTTATACTTCTACGTTACTAAGATACTTGAGGTAAGGCTTCAAACTCGACTTTACATTACTGTCACTGTATTACATAAGATCTACATTCTTGCTGATAACACTCTACTTTTTAAGACTTTACGATATTCTTGCGATAACGGCTCGCGTGCATGCTTAGCCGCGCGGAACTGTGGATGCAACTCGAACGGTCATGAAATATTTTTTGTAGCATGCCTCAGACGCGTCCCGATTCAGACAAGTCGGAGTGAGAAATTTTTCGACGCGACGAGAGACAGAAGTGATTTTTCCCACAGGGAAAATAAGTGCAAACGGAACGTTATGGCTGGTTCCGCTCACTCCGACCTGTCCGAAAGAAATGGATGCAGCCGCGTTTAAAGTCTGCTGCGAACGCAGTCCGGATATCACTTGAACTCTAGCAATAATCGTGGAACACTTTGGTCGTGGAGGAGGTTTTTAATTGCTGTTGAGAGTTAAGAGCTGGTTGCACGAACATCAGTTAACCTAAATTTATAACACTCCCATTCTGTTTGCGCAGAGTTTTCCGAAAAGCTCTGCGGCAAATTTCAACAGATCGTGCATTCTGATAAACTTGGAGACTAAATTTTTGGCTATATACCTTAATAATTCAAGCTCAAGTCTGAAATTTGCTTAATGTAAAGTGTATATTTTAAATTAATTGGAAAATGTTTTATTAATCGTTTGCATTTGCGAAACTTACTTTGCTGAAACTTCATTGCCAAACTTAATTTCAACAGTGTTACATAATCAAATTCCATTTCCAAATTTATCAAAGGATTCGCATAACTAAATTCGCGTAGGATTATAATCTAGCTGGAGATAGCGAATCACTGAACCTGAAGTTAGTTGAAGTAAACTGTTGGTGCAACTCAATCCAAGCTGTGAGCGGTATGCATACCCGTTCGACTTGGAGCAGCGCGAGGTAACGAATTACTATGATGATGCGGATGGAAATGGTCGAGCTGGAGGGTGCTGACGATGATCTCCCGCAGCGATCATGTCACCGAGAGAGAGAGAGAGAGCATCTCTTTCTACAATTCTTCACTTTTACGAGTTATCGCGGCGATTGAAAGTTCTATTTTTCTATCACGCGTCTCTGACGCATCCCTGCAGCATCATTGCGTCAAAAATTGCAAAAAAAAAAAAAAAAAAAAAAACACGAGGAGAACATCGTTGTCACCAGGCTTCGACCAGGGCGAGCGAATTTCCGCGAGCGGGACTTTTATCGCCGGCGTTCGCACATCGATCTTCGCCGGCGACGTGTGTCAGGCGGGAGAATATTGCACCGGCAGGAAGTGACTGTGCGCCACAATGGAGAGCGATTTTAGAAGCGTTTAATGAGAAAAGAAATAATCCATCAGCTTTAGCCAGCTCAGCTTTTCCAATATCCGCGAGTACCCCGCGTGCGCGCAAACGCGGTATGCTAGTTATTTTCTTAAATGCCGGAACTGTTTTTCCGCTCTGGCGCAAAGTTAAACCCGCTGATGAGCTCTTACCCCTCCCGACCAGGGCAGAGAACGGAGACGCGAGAGATGAGAAGACGTACGCGAACGAGGAGGGCGTGCGTCGAGTTAAGTTTACTTATCTTCGTATAAGGGGTTACTAAATAAAAAAAGTCGTCTTAAGCAATTTTTACAATTTTCAACGAGAAGCATACGTGTAAGAGCCTCGAATCTCGCTTAGTAAAAATCCTAGATGCTTTTCGTGTTAAATAAATTCTCGTAGTGAACGCTTTGTACGAGCCGAAGGTCTCTCATAACTCGCAAAAAAGAGCGGTAAGGGGAACGGGAGAGGCGGGGACAAAAAAGATGGACGAACAGAAAGCGCTGGTAAAGGAGGACGGAAGGAAATCAAAAAGCGCAGCGCGCGCCTGGTTCGAGGCGAGATTTTCCAATTTCTCCACGTTCATCTCGGAGCGGTTCATCTTTTTCGCGAGCGGGTGTCATTAACGTTGGTAATTAATGATTAATGAGTTTGAACGTGATCAGCATAACGGAAGTAAAAAAAAAGACACACAAGTAAAAAAATAATCGCAGCGAATCCTCCCCGAGATCATTACGCAATTATCGGACCGAATAATCATTCCATTTGTATTCGTTAAGCGGGTTTGCATATTTAATTTAAGCGAGATCAGTGCGAAAGGATATCTGTTGCATCGTCGTGCAGCTAATTTTTTACAATTTAACATAATTTCAACTGCCGAGGACTCGGCTCGATCGCATTTCGATAGCGCTAATGGCTGTGAAATAAGAGTTCTCGATGCAAATTTAATTCAGCAAACAAGCCGCAATCGTCGCATTCGTACTTGTATTCGTTCATCGTGTATAACGTAATCGCGGCAATCGCTTAAATCCCTTGAGGCGCGTTACAATAATTAATTTAAAGTCGCCGCTGTCTCCGATAAAGAATTTAATTTTGTTATATTATGATGAAAATGAGAAATTAGTCATTTCACAGACGGCTTTCCCAAGGATTTCTATACTGCAATCAAGCACAACTTCCACCGCTAATTTGTGACAAAGGCTTTGACGCGGATCGGAGACGACGGGCTGCGGAGACAAAAGGCTCACTTCGGTGAGGATAAAACTGTCGTCGCGTCCGCGAACTGCCGTCCACGGAATTGCGCTCTCACCACATTTTTAGGATGATTCCGAGATTTGGAATTTTTACGGCAGTCTTATGCGCTCACGCAAATTCAACCTGCGCTTTCAGCACCGCGAAAATAAATGGAACGTTTATGGTGATTCGATTCGATCGGTTCAACGCGGAAGACTAGACCTCTATGCGGATTTCCAAGACCTGCGCTTTGTATTTCTTACGCGTTCATTTGCTTTGATATATCCTTATTAATGGTTAGAGATAAATCTGTTGCAGTTTTACGTGCCTCAAAAAGAATTGTGAAGCTTAACCTTCTATAACCCATTTTCCGATTGTTATTGAGCCACTCTGACTATATCACTCCTCCGGGAAGTGTCGGTTATCTCGAAGGTACATGAATCAGTGTATCTACCGCGGCAACGTAAAAATAGCTTTAGGGCGTTACTTCATTGTGAGTTATAGAAGGTTGACGTAAGAAGAGCATCAATGCGATTATGTAGAGTGCCTCGGAACTATTATCACTCCTTTCATTTAATGAATACTTTGATTCTGGAATCGATTTCTTCTTAGCAAGTATATCGGACCATAAATCGTTCTTGACAATTCAAAATGAATTTTTAAATTAATTTTCAAACACAAAAATGATCGACAAAATTCCACTCTTTATTTATTCAACAATTAATTCCAATAATCCTTTTGCCAGAATTTTATGCATTTATTGTTATAATATTTAATTAAAAATTAAATAAAATAATTAAATTTAATTAAACATTTTTAAATAATAATTTAAAAAATACCATGTAATTATATTTTCTTTAAAAACACGTAAGCGGTGTAAAAAAAAATTCGTAGATAAAAAAGGAAAAGTGAAATAGTTTTGAGATAGTCTCTATGTGCGGATGTTAAGCTTCACCCTTAATTAACCGGTTAATTATACATACTGTCCCGACTACATTGCGAAATTGCAAAGTGTAAATACGACGGTCAATGTTGTGAATTATTCATACTTTTCCTTCGGTAGTCACTTGCGAGTACAAGCGCTCTGGGAGACGACAAACGTAACGGAATTGCGATGGAATTGAGCAGAGATACGCGTGGAAAATAAGCGTCAGTTTTTTCCGACATTTCTCTCCACAATTACCTTCTCTCTCTCTCTTTCTCTTTCTCTCTATCTCTCTTTCACATTCGTTTTATCGCACCGGCGATCTCGAAAAAAAAGGACTTTTTCGATGCTAAAGTTAAAATAAAGAGAAAAGTATATTCTACTAATAGTAATATTGCTATTCTTAAGCGCTGCGAAGCACGAAGGCTATTCTAATGTGTACCGTTACACTTATCGCTAGTCGTACCGCTACTATTACCGCTAGTATGTACTCTAACGCTAACTACTGTTACTATATTTGCAGCAACATGCAAAACTTTTCCGTCTAAAAGCATAATGTACACTCTCGAGAGACACGCCCATGAATACACACACACACACACGCGTACACACGCATACCTGAACATTGCATCCACTTCGCGCGTACAAAAGGAGAAACACGAACAACAGAGTACACGTACACTTAATAAACGTCAACATCATTGTTTTACGAACTTTCTGTGATAATTATTAACAATCACTAAATACGAGAAGAAACACTAAGTATGGAGCGAAGAAAATGGAGAAGGAGCGAGATGGCGGAGAGTCTAACAAGGGGTGGAAAAAGCTTCGACGATACGATAGTGGGAGAATGCGGTGCTGATGGGATGAAAGGCGTCTTGTTAGGTGATATAAAAATTATTGTTCCGTAGTTTGTTGTACAATCGACGATCCGTTAAATGGGTTGCATTTGCTCTGATCTTGCGAAAGACACGACAAAAAGAGAAAAAAAAAGAAAAAGAAAAAAAGAAGTGAAAAGCAGAGAGCGAACGCAACAAATAAACGCGACCTCGAGACGTTGCTCGGTTACTACAAAAATCTAAGCGCATTGTTATTTTGTATGGTCCCATGCGTTTTTTCTAAATGACGACATCGTGACATGCGATATGATGGTGATTAATAAAAATAACTTCAAGCACACATCCGTCTTTTCCGTATTTTCCGATGCACCCATTTTTCTTCGCAGAGTCGCCGTTCGCTTCTAGCAGAAGATCTTTAAGCATGCAGCCCTCGAGTATCCTGCTGAGGTAAGAGTGAAATTTTTTTCAAGTCTATAAAATATAAACATTTCTGTTTCCCTATATAAAACTACGATTTGTAATATCTGTACATCAAGCTTTTAATTTGTGCGCACGTATATTATTAAAAAATTTTTTAACGCAGGCAAGTTTAAAATTCAAAGAATTCTTTTTACCTAACAATACGATCATTATTTAAAATAATATCGTGATTACGAAAAGCATTTCGCCGCGTAACGTCGATATTACATTTATGCCATATCATAAAGTGAGTTATGAGTCTCTGTGGAAATATGCTTCTGAAAAAAATATTTTCCCTGACGATTATTTATGTTCGATAGGTGGAAAAATTCTACGCTCGTACGCGAGACGTCGGATTATCGGATATCTCGTGAAAAATCGAATGAGTGCAGCTCGCGCACATAGCGCAAAAAAATTAATGGAACCATTGACTGCGGATGACAGTATCCCGAGTGAATGCGCTTTCGCAATATCGTGTTCGCGGATCCGACCCGGCTTACCGCTTGAGCCGTTGCAAGTGCCAGATGCAACTCGTGCAGCTCGTCCGCACGTCGAATGTCCTCGTTCAGTGCCTGAATCCTGAATCGAATCTCCTGAATAGCCATCTCAGCGATTTTCACTTTCAGCCGCTTCTCCTCGGTCTGCAACATAATCGTCCCTTGTAGTCGCTTGAATCCCTTCCTCGCGAGTTTCGAAAATCGCATACTTCCAGCCGGTGCAGCATCAGCCGGTAACCCAGTTCGTCCCGCAGTTCCGATTGGAGCACACCGACCGTATCCCGATCCCATAATCCCGCATCTTCGAGTAAAGTGCGCGCTCCCGTAGTATCGGTTTCGCTCAAGTCGTCCTCGCGATGATTTCGCGACGTTGCGTTTTCGTGAATCTTTGATTCTTCGCATCCGCTTTGATAGCATGTCGTATCCTCAATGTCTTGAACACGAAAAGATGCAGCGGAATCTTTTCCCGGAAAAGTCTTTTCTTCGGATCTGCTAATAACCGGAGGAGGAATCTTTTTCGCTGATTTTGAGTGCAAGACTTCGCTTCGTGACGCATATTTCGACGGTAAAATGACAGGTTTTTTCTTAGCCGGCTCCAATTTCCGACGCTTTTCAACCATATTCCCTCTGTCGCTAATTACTTCGCCGTGATTATCAGTCTGTCGGGGCTGCAGCAAGAAGCAGCGTCCTTTCGCCGCGCCAGCAGCGGCCGGGAAAATGGAGTGATCATCGTCCTTGCGTTTCTTGCTCGGCGATGCAGCTGGTGGTTAAATGGAGAAATGAAATTTTTTGTTGCTGCGACATGCCAACGATTTGTCTGCAATTTCGAGTTTCTTTCTTGTGATCTTTTTATTCAAGATTGTGCAAAGATGGATTTATATCAAAGCCACGGAGCGCAAAAAATAACGTCAATATCTTTCTTTCCGATGAAATGCCATTTTCACTAGATTAAGATTTATTACATTTTACAAATACTCCATTCGAAAACCAATTGCATAAATAATCAAATCAAGAACTCTGTATCGTTGACAATTTAAATGAAAAATAAAAAGGAGCATTATAATAACAATGTAAGGATTGATAAATCCTTCAAACAGAGCGCGTAACTGGCAAAGAAAAGCAAACTGCAGAAATTAAATTAAGTTTTTCACCTAAAGTGACAGAGACGCTGCTTTGAAAAGAAGATCTATCTAGTGACGCATCGTCTTCGCGTTTTCTTTTCGGCTGATTCCTGGTGAAAAGCTCGGGAGTTCTTTCAGGGCAAATCACTGACACAGTCACACTATTGTCCGAGATGTCTGTGTTAGATACTATCACGTCGGTGCCTATTGGTTTCTCCAGCTTACGGTCTATCACACCTGATGACTTTGATTCCCCATAAACCTTACTCGATCTCTTTTTCTGCGAGATCTCCGCGTCGAATCGATTCTTTCCAAGTGAATCTAAATCTAAAAACCGCGAGCTTTTGTAGTATCTATCGATAAAAATTGCTTATCTACGCTCTCAATATTCGCAACTTAATAATTTTTTTTTTATAATACAGAATTTATAAAAAAAAAATAATTCTATGATTCTTTGAATAGATTGCTTTTAAATTTCTTAAGAATATCAATTGATATGAAACGAATAAGAATGATATATCGGAGAACATTCGATCAAATGAGATTATGAAATGGCAGATGCTACCGAAGAGATCCTTTTTTCGAAACACGGTTAATAGCCATAGCAAGATTTGAAAGGTTCGCCGAGAATTGCGATAAACGAGCGGAATAATAAGAAGGATAAAGAACTTCGCCGTTATATCGAGTCATGATAAAAGCCGGCCGCGGTCTCGGAACGATCGAACGAATCTAAAGGGGAAAGCTTATCGACTCACGAGAGCCTGACAGGTTTAAAGAGGCACAAAATATTCTTTAGAACGACGACGACGACGACGATAAGCGAGTGCAGCCGTAATAAGGATAAGAAGCGTAATAAAACTTAGAGCCTTTTAAAAACGGCCGAGTCTTTTCCCGGAAGTAGCTTATTATCGCGACACACGCTAAGAGATTGAAAAGTTCGAGATATTTTTTGGAACTGGCTATTCTGAAACAATGACGTTATAATTAGAACCATGAGTCAATTGTCACTTCTTTTATTTTACATCGTCAATATGATATTATTTATTGTTAATTGTTGATAAAAAGATTTTCCTAATATTCGCGGTATCAAATATAATTTCGGAAGTCTTTCATATTACAATTCAGACTATGACATCAAGCTGCTAAACGACCTTAATCTGCAAAAGTTTATAATTATAACTTAAATGGAAAAAGCAGACGAATTAAACTGACGCATTAATGTCGCGAGGAACTTTAAAAGCATTCCTTCAAAGAGGCGCGATAAGCACAGAGCATACCGGTTGGGGGGATTGGCGTGGCACTTAATTTCCGGAAGAGTGTTCCATTATCCTCGTATATCTGACGCTGATGACATCCTGATTCGACAACGTTCCGCAGCGATGTGTCGGGATGAAAAGGAACGCAGGGAATGGTTGATCCTTCGGCGATCTTCGTCGTTACAGAATTATTACAGTTTCCGGCCACTTCCGGATGCAGCACCTCATCCATTTCTCTTCGCGACGTTAAGTTTGAACACTTCCTTATATCCTGCGTGATTTTCCACAATTTAATTTATGGTGCGTGTCTAATTGGTTATTGTTTATTCCGAATCCAAGCAGAGATAAATATATTTGCGGTGAGATGACGTTTGCGGTAAGCAGAAAACAATAAGAAAGATGTAAGCGCAGTTTCGGAATGACCTTTGGCAAATACTCAAGCATTTTTGGCACGAGCGTGCCTTGATGACATCGTAAATTCAGTAAGACATAAAAAAAAGAGCAAAAAGGTAAAAACGATCGGATAAAAATCATTGTTTTTTATGATGCTTAATGAACCGTCCGATAAAGCGCAAGCCGTTCTACGTTTAACTAATTATCTTACACGAGTTTCTTACTCTCGTCCACTTTTGAACTCTCGGCGGAAAGAAAAATAGAAAAGTCGAGAGCGAGAGAAAGAGCCGCGATAAGACAGACAGCCGAAGGTGAGTCGCGGCGGAGAAAAAAAAGAAGACGAGCGTCGTTTAACAGACGAATTTCAGATCCATCCATTGACGCAGATTTCATGCGTGCGTCGTACATGTGAGAAATCCACGACACGCAGACACACACACGCGCACGCACGCGATTTACCGTCTGAACTCTTCTGCCATGGTATTTGTAGTTTTGCCAGTATTTCTTCAGCTGCGCCGAGGTCTTGCCGATAAAACCCGCCAGACGGAAATCCCGCTCGATCGCGCGCCAGATTTCCCGGCGATCAAACACCGACACATCCTTGTCATCTAGCAGTGGCGCATACTGGCTCATCACGTTCAACAGATGCAGGCGTTCGTCCTTGCTGAACTGGATCCTTCTCCGGCCATCATCCTCTGTTGCGCAGCGCGACGACATTCTCGATAAATTATTAATTCCGTCGGCCGCCGATGAACCTTCACACGTTATTTCTCCGGCAGTTTACACGATTTCCTGAGGGCTCGCGAAGCGACGCGGTTGACTCACGCATTGACTTTTATCACGGCTTTTGTTTCGACATATAAAACATACTATCGCGATGTGCAGATTTTTCGTCGCGATGTACTCATTACTGCCGAGATTATGGACGAGCGTTGGAAACGCTTGACCCTTGACAACCGCTGAAAAAGAATCGCGGGAATCATCAGTGTTTTATTGGAGATACTCGGTGCAGCTCCTCTTCCTTGCGTAATTTCTCGTCGAGATCGTATTTTTACGTTGCGCTCAAATGAAATAAGTAGCGAGAATTGTAATGTTCTCAGTATTATGGATGAAACGCTCGCCTCTCTTTCCTTCGCTTCTTCACGGCACTTATCCGCACCTCCGACATTACAGGAGCGTATCGCTGCTATTGTAATTGTATGCCCACGGGACACTCAACTTTCTATCGTCCGAACGCGTCTCCTGCGCGATGACTACATCGACGTATCGTTGTTGCGTAATATTTGCCATCCATCAGCTTCCTGAAGAGGCCTCGCCGCGAGTAGGAGTTAATGCAATTTGCGGCAGTTCGGGAAGCAGTTACGAGAAAAAAAAGGTTTTGGCTTTGTTTGCACGAGAGAGAAACCAACGGTCACATGAAACAAATGCCATGAGCCGTTCTCTGTCCGTCGTTTAAAACGAGAACAATATTCCTCGAGATAATTCTTTAACCCTTTCGCTCCCACTGTAACCATATGGCTACGTATTTAAAATTATGAAATAAAATATTGTAGCTATCTTTTCCATTTCCAATAGATTTACTAACCAAAGATAAGAAAAAAGCTTTTTCTTATAACAAATACAATTTTTGAAGCTATTAAATAATTTAGGAATGAAAGCGTTAAGCGTAACAAGTTGATCGCAAAAGTTTCTCACATCTATTGTATTTTTATACATTTTTATTTTTTTATTTTTTTATTTTTTTTTTCGTACACAGCAACCGCAATATTCGTAACCTGGAACCGTCCGGTATTTTAAAAGAGCGTCGCGAGAAAGTGACAGCGCTCTTTGTGCGGTAGTAGTATGATCGTAAAACGCGCGTTCGCGCGCGCGCAACCGTCGCGGAGAGTGTTCAACAATATCCGCTGATTAATTACACATTTTCTCCGTGGTCCACCGCTGTTGGTCGGGACTTTGCATAATCCCGGCGAACGACAGGTGGTAACCCAGAAAGCAAATCGATAGACGGATCATTCACGCTTCAAGTACTTCAAAGAAGCGTGTTCGAAATTCGTCTTTAGCGCCTCTTAGTGCCTCTTGTTCCTTTTTTTTCTCTACAAAATTGCCCGTAAAACACGGCGTTTCGCTTTTGTATAGGCCGCATTGCACACAGACCGAAATAATTGGCGCGCACGAACAATCGCGAGAAAGGGTCGTGCATATTATTATTATTATTATTATTATTATTATTATTATGAAATCGCGATCAAATGGTTCCCGGGAATGAGATTAGCGCAGTGGGAAAGTGTTATAAGCTTTATAATAAACGACCGTACTGGTCGTTGTGCGTAACGCCAAATGACACGAATAAAGCATTGCAAAATCGCGCGCTTAAACGTCACGGAAAATACGGCTTGCATCGATTTTCGGATGATAAGAAGTGTGTACAACGCCGTTGAACTTTATGACTCTCGGCTCTGCTTGCTTGATATGCGTAGTTGCAATCCCGTAATTCCGTTACTATTAAAATCCCTGGATTTTCCTCGTAAATCTTTTGATTTCTATATTTGACGGGAAAATTAAAAGTCCAAGAACAGAGCAAATGCAATTTTTCAAACGTAGAAAAGTCAAATTTTGTTATTGAAATTGAAATTATAAGTTGACATCACTTTTTCTGCTGTACGTATTACGAAACAGCTTACGGGACATAAATCATATATTTGCAAAAAATAAAGTGGTGCTAGTTTGCATATCGCTGAAAAGAATTAAATTTTAAGGCAACACACAAGTCTTACAAAAATAATATTTAATGAATGAGCGATGCTTTCACCAAAATTTCTCGATCATCAATACGATCGATAAATTGACGTGTAACGATAATCCTATTCGGCAATAAACGAGATCAGATGATAAATGAGACTCTGCGAACTGATTAACCGAGCACAAAACGCTAAACTAAGTTATCCCCAGCGTGGAGTAATTACCGGATTTTCATTGCGGAAAAGTGACAAAGTCGTCTCGAATTTTCGTCGCGACGGGACGTCGCGTTAATTCACAAATCATCATTTACCGCGACTAAGAAGCAGCCGGCTAAATGTGATCCTTATCTCTACGTCTTTACGAGACGTGCCGGTTGGGCCGGTAATTTCGGGTAGAAAGCGTAAGTGCGTAATCATATTTAACGAGAGAGGAAATCGCGCGCACTTTACTTCCGAATATCGTAAAATGAGTAATAACAAAATATGATTTCATTAATAACCCACACATATCTGAATATTTGCATTGTAAATATTCGCCATGCGTCTACCAAATTAACCGACAAGCGGAATTAATGCATCGCAACGATGCTTCTTTTACATATTTGCTCTTATAATATTAAACACAAATATGTGTACAGTTTAAGTAAACGCAGAACTTAAAGTAGATGACAAAAGATAAATCTATTCTTCTCTTTTCTGTCGGAAATCAATCGAAAAAACATTTTAGATTTGCAGATAACTCGGCCGGAAAACCATTTGCACGCTCCAATAAACATTTTGAATTCATGGAATTCGTGCTGGATGTCAGGAAATTGGGCCGGAAGCGATCAGATATTAAGTGCTTGTTAGAACTTGATGATTATCTCGAAACTCCGACGAGCAACGTGTGCCGCCGCGCGATTGATAGCTAGGGACGGCAGCGCCCAGTAATTAATAATCTCGAGCTTCGAAATAGAGGCGCAAGTATCCAATCTCGTCACCGGAGACCGTATGCTTACGGAGGTCCTGTGACGAACGTGATGCGACATGATTGATGGATATCACACGATATGATGCTGCGACGATACAGCGCTGCGCGACCATTCCGACGCGCGTGGAACATAAGGCGCTCGGAAATCTACTTACATTAGATTGTGTAAATACCTCGACATTAATCGGGTCAGCTAATGCTTCTACAATTCATCGTGTGCATTTTTATTTTAATGTGAGAAACACGTGTATAATCACGCGGGTGGAGACGTGATTATAATCTAAACGCGTGGGAAAACCGCGGGGAACAACTATTTCCTGGTGACCTCGTTCAATTATATTTTTGCTTAATTATGTTAATTTTAATGCAAAAATCATTTCAATATTATAATTGTAAATTATGATGATCATTATTTCAGTCTGGGATTTCCAAATGTTTAACTATATTTTTTTCGACATACTTTTCCGTATTTTTATTTCAATATATTTTTACTGCTTGCTTAGAATACGTAATGCGCGTATTTCTTTCTTTCATACCATCTTTAAACCGTACGTTTAAGGTGTAATAGCGCGCGAGCCTCCGACAATTTTTCCTCGCGGTTCCGCGCGTTAAGTGCATGCGTGAAGGTAATTGGTGCCTGGGTACGTGATGGTTTTATTATTTGACGCGTGACGTAATGGAGATGCTTGTGAGAGTTATGGTAACGAGGAATAATTATATAGGCACGAGTAATGCGTCGATTACACGATAATGGATATTGTTGTAGATACCTTTCGGAGAGATAGGAGCTGTGGATGGAAATAAAGTATTGCTCAAATAAAATATTACCGTTCCAAAAAACCGTGATATGATTAATTCTGTATGATTTCATCCCCTCACAATTTCCAAACGGAACAAGACCTTGCCGTTCGCACGTCGAAACCGCGAGCGAAGAGTGAAACTCATCGAGGTGTGAACAGTGAGTAACCTTAGATTATCTCGTTAAATTTATCGAGCGCGTCGTTGAAACGGCGTGACGGGATTGTGGCTACGGCGCGAGTTGTTCCGGAAAACGCGTCTACGACGATTCCAGACGCGCCAATAAAGTGTAAAGCGTGCTCTACCTCCGTCCGGTTCTCGACGGCGACGCGTGCGTTGCTTAACCAATAATCACACCGCAAACCACGAAGAAAATTCTAACCACGCCGTAAACTTTTTCCCGAACCCCGACGTAACAGCGCGCGACTTAATAGCGCACGCGCGCGCGCGCGCGGATCCCTCGCGCAAAACCGTCTCAACGCATCGATGCGGCCAATGATGTTGCACGAACGAGCAGGTGGCAGCACGTCGTTGCATCGCATCTTGTTGCACTTTGTTGCAATTCGCGGAATTGCCACATATACATGCAGAGACCGGTGAAATTTATCTCCGAAATGTTCTCGTGCAACGCGCGAAAGCATTTAATGACACCTAATGACGTATGATGGGCAGTTGCAGCGTTAGGTGCACCGATGCATCATCGCATTTACCACCCTCGCGAGCGTGATTGGACTACCGTGCGAAAATGTGTTGAATATTTAACACATTGCCCAGCACGATATTCGGCTGTCGAATATATCATGACACCAGAGAGGCTTTTTTACATTTTCACGCTGAGATAAAATAACTACTGCAAAATTCGATCGATCAGTCCACGCGCTTTGCATGACGTGAAAAAACTCGACATGACCATAAATACATTTTCGTCTGTATTGTTCCTTATGGCAACTTTCTCTTTTACAAAGCTCCCCCCCCTTCTCCCGATTGAAGATCGCTTTGTCGATAAAACGTCAGACTTTATCACGAGCCTAATTTTCTTCATCCTATATTTGGCGAAATGTGATTCACAAACGACATAGAACCAATTTCGTAATATACTCACCGTTAACTGAGATTTTATCTCTAATTCCGTATTTTTCGTAACTCAATCTGTATAAAGAGGCAGAGAAAAAATATTGAAGCCAATACTAAATCTCAATTAATTAATACGTACGACAACGGCTACAATATAATAAAGTATCAAAAATATATAATATTAAAAAATTAAGTTTGAGAATCAATTAACCGTTTGAGTGTGGAGCGCTCTTGAGTTAAGCGCTCAATACGAACGACACGCAATCCGCGTTGACAATTGCTGTAGACTGATAATTTTTATTATTTTATTTCTTTACACTAATAATTTTTATTTGTGTCAAGAATATAAACCGAAAAAATTTGTTAAACGCATATATACGTTCATAGTCTTTGCCGATAACTTTTGCTGAACACACATATGTGTTTATAGTCTAATATCGATAATCTTCGCTGTAAACATTTCTACATACGTGTTCATTGCACTCAAAGGGTTAAATAATGCTAAATAATGCTTATTTGAAACTCTAGCACATATTTTGATAAGCAATAGAGTCGTAGAATATGCATCGAGTGTATAAGAAATATAATGTTCCCTTTATTATCTCATTAATTCAACATAGGTGCCATACGATTACCATAGAATGCTATAAAAAAAACAAGTTTCAAGGCGCTTCAATTGCGTAAAGATCGTCGTTCGACCCATCTGTCGGGTGAGTTATAAACGAATTCAGGACGGACGAATTAGGTCGCTCTCGGAAAATTCATTCCTCCTGCAGCAAGAGAAGGAACACCGTGTTTTATTCGTGTGAAAATATAGGTTTTCCACCGATCGCCAAATTAGGAACGAACATTTCGTAACCCGGAAAAGATCGCGATGTCGTCTCTCCTTGTAAGGGTGGTGCATCTCTAAATGTAAGAATTCATGCATTATCATCATTATTCCCGAACGTGACTTAGAAAGGTACTTTCATATCAGAAAGCTACGTTGCATCTTCGATAATATCGAATGCATAAATTATTCAACCGTTATTCATCGATTTGCGTTTATTTCGAAGTCAATCAAAGTTTCGCGGCAAATGTAGGATATATGATACTATTTTTACAAAAGAATGTATTTTTGCTCTCTTGTCGATGCCCCAAATTATAGTTTGACGTATTTAAAGTCTTTATATTTGTGTCTTTATGTGAACTAAATTATAAATAAAAAAGTTAGATCCGATAATAAAAAAGAAAAAATTTTACCCTATTTAATTATTTACCTTGTATTAATTACAAAAACCTCTCTGACACTAAAACAAATTTCACAACAATATTTCGCGCCAGTACGACGATTACCGTGTTAAATATTCAATAAATATTATGAACGGGTTACATAAAAAACTATGAGTGCAATAATAGGCCCTCAGGTATCATAACAAATTCAACAGCCAAATATCATATCAGTACGGCAGTCAATGTATTAAAAATTCAATAAATATTACCAACAAAAAAACAAAAAAAAACCAGAATGGAAGTAATATCTCATGCCATATTTCGTTTAGTTCTTTTAAAATGCAATAAAAACTATCTTTTTTTATCGTTATCACAAAACATAAATATTCTTACATATTTCATAATGATAGGAATAAAAAATGTAATTAACTTCACGAACAAATGTAACGACTAAAACTCGGATAGAATCTCGAATGTGGGATATTTTCGCCTAATGCAATTTCGTCAGCGAGCGCTTTTTTCATCTCGTTGATGATAAAATTACGGCGGACTCGGTGATGGCACGCTCTTTCTACAGAGTGGGCCTAGGTAAGGGGGTACAATACCTATATAAAGCTTGAATGAAGATGCTCCTAGCTATTCACTCTCACCTTTCTCATAAGCGCGCGCACGACGCAAATCTTCCGGCCGGATCGCGAAGGAAGATCGACTTCGGCTACCTGGTGGCGATAATTTTCCGCGGAAAGGATTTCTCTTACAGGTGAGTCTCAATTTAATATTCATTAAATATCGCATCAACATATGTTGGAGGAAAAATGATTAATACTAATTTATAAAATTATGTTGTATTCATTTCTCAAGCACTTTTCTCTGTCAGTTTTATCTTCGTGCATGCAATAGAAAACCTATATTATATTATTTTTTAAATGTAATAAATTATTTCTTATCATGTTTATAGTATACTAAAATATAATTCAAGATATATTATAAATTTTTATTAATTACTGTCAAAATTATAGATACTAAATAAACCGAGACTATGGGAATATATTTTCATCTAATTTGACATTAACATTAATAATATCTCTTATAAGAAGTGCTTATCTTGCAACTTTAGAGATTATCTAGAGATTTCATTGGGGAGATCGCGGGATTTGTGACGCAAGCATAAATTTTTAATAAAATTGTTTTATTCGCCGCGCGTTACTTTCCTCGAACGTATGTAATGTCAAAGCCGTAAGTAAAACTCAACTGAAAGAGAAAAGAGAAGCGAGTGTGAGAATCATTGTGCGAGAGTGAGAGTGAGAAATGATGATTGCTCGTTTTGGTCACCGCATCCTCGAAGAAAGTAAGTACACGTGTGAACATATAGATGCACACATGTAAGCGCAGAACGCACTTGTGCAGATACACACTTGTTGCACGCACGTAGATACTGTGAGATTCTCGTCGTCTTGTTTTTCGAGTACCTTTGACAACAAGTAGTCAAACGCATCGAGTATCGAGAAGCAAATAGTAGCTATAGAATCTCCACTCTCAGTTACAGTAGTCACTTTTCAATGTCTTCAATACGTTATTAGAATGATAATTAAACATTTATTTTCGTGTTAAAAGAAATGTGACAAAAAATTATGATATTAAAAAATATAAAAGATAGCAAATTCTCAATTGTTTATCTTTTCAACACAAGTTCAACACAAATAATATTAAAATTCAAACACGAGAGTGAAGATTTTCACTTCGCGATATGGGAAGAAGATAAAATCGTATTCCGTGTTCGTAGCAAGAGCAACTTCGCATTGTGTCTTCCGCATAATTATAAAGATAATTACGCACAAACATTGAGAAAAAAAATGATCATTGGAATTTTCATTGCACACACCCCGTGACATTTGTTTTCGCGGATTAGGCATTGTGAAACGCGAAGGAACAAGAAGAGTGTTTGCGACATCTTTCGGCTCTATCGTACTTCAATAAAAGTATAAACGCAGTGATGCAAAAGTGACGAGGAAATGTTAAAAGGTTTTAACCTGTTCCACAACACATCGAGAAATTATGTCACTTTTGCTTCTAATTAAGCAATTATTAACTATCGAACTCAATTCATTGCGATTTCCCGAAACATCGTGCTCTAGTTATAGAATCCGTGATGGATTAAGATTGCAACATTTAAGAAGAAAATTCGTTCACAAGTTATTCCAATGTTGAGTAATATAATTATCCAGGAACATAATGGCATATAAAGAATTATGCAATTGCGCACTACGTAAACTTTCTAATAAAACTCTTGACATTATATTTGATTGATTTACGCCTAGAGACATAATATCCAAAGATAATCTCTAATATTCTTTAATATAATTCGCACCGTGTATGTATTTCACGTATGCATTTCAAATATAACATTCTCAATAAGAGTAATTCGGTTGCGCGATGGTAAACGAATAAATCTGTCCTAAAAAGAAAGTAATTTTGTTTTCGTCGTATCGAAAAATCGATGGCCCACTTCAAAGAGGCCACACCCAAAAAGATTTTTGAACTAGATGCTTCAAATCGTAAAAAAGTCTCGTCTTTTATACAACAATAATTCCAATACCATAAAGATATATTTTTTTTTTGCTATAAAACAATACAAATAATATTTTTGGATTTTATTGCGTGAAAATTTAAAATAATTTTTTTCTTCAAAGTAAAATTTGCAAATACTTTTCCAAATTAAATTATGCAAATTATCTCGCAAATATTTACTGCGCCGTACTTTTTTTGTCCGTCTTAGTGACATCCTTTCGCTAGCCGCGGTGGTTAAGATGCGTTTTCTACAGCGCTATATAATAGTAAGGACACGTGCGTGAAGAGCTTGACAAAAAAAGAGAAAAGACGTGGGACGTAGAGGGAGACGAGAAAGAGAGAGGATGGACCACGCTTATACGTGCGCTAAGAATATTAAATGCCAATGAACGGGCTTGAAAATGTGCATGACCGACCATCCGAGGAATTTAACAGTAAAGTTTACGCTTTCCCGCCGGGGGGTACGTTTTTACAGCCGCGTAAAAATTCACGAATGGCACTTGTTAAAAGATGAATTGTCTTGGCGCGGCAAAATCTTCAGCGGTAGACCTTTGCCAAGTGACTTGCTAAATTCTTTCACAGGTCAGTAAAATGCGCTCAATCGTCTAATTTATAGCTAAAGACTTTTTGTCGCAAACGCGATAATCGTTTCTTGTTCGGGAAATCGAAGCGGGCGAACAGGGCGCAAATCGTCCCGAATCGACGAAAGGCAATTGGAGGGCATGGAAGATTTAAGATCCATCGATTAACACGGTCAAGGAATTCCACTCGCGTAATTTTTGCCGTTGCCGAATGCGGCGATACGTCCGAATGAAATCCGATTTTCTCGACTATCGCGCGTTATACGGAGTTACGTATTTGGTTTGCTGACATTGTGCGATAGAAATCACCGCGAGCGGCGGTGATTTTTCACGTCGACGCGGGCTCGTTTCAGCAGTCCCGACATTCGCGCGCCGCCGATGTATAAGGAAATCGATGTCCCCGTAACCCAGACCTATTGGACGTAACAGTTTTCACTACGCGCGAGATCCGCGAGCGCGAACCGCAGTCTGTACTGAAATCGTTTCGTCATTAGCGTCATTTGGTGTCATTAACGTCCGACGCGAGCGGTTCCCCGCTCGATTTCGAATTTAATTTAACGTACCACCAGCAATTTCGCGTTCGCCGTCGCTGAAATATTACGCGCGCTTCTAGCAAAGATGCATCGCCGTAATTTCATCTACGTAGACCTCCTGTCGTTTATATAGTACCGCTGGATGAAGCGCGACCTCGTTATCGTACTTCATTATAATAGATATAAAATATGTACACCTGCGTTAAAAAAAAAAAAAGAAAACATCACACAAACGATCCTCGAATCGTGTTCTAAAGTAGAAACATATTAAAGTTGGATTATAAATTATAAAGATAAATAAAGTAATTTTTAGATCGTTTTCCACACAATGTGGAACTATTTTGCCATATTGCGATTTTAATATTTTATGAGAAGAATTCGTTTTGTGTTAATGAGTTTCATTTTCGGCTTATGTGGCAATTAACCGCTCGTATTTACATTAACAATCGCTATTGTTCCTCGTTACAATCAGCTTCGCGTTTCTCAGTTTCATAATTTCAACACTGCGCTCTGTGTGCAATACTAAATCAAAAATATTTTAATACCCTTATTAGTAACTCTTATCCGATTTCCGCTATTATTTCGACGTGACCGAACAAACTAGTCGCATTGGATTTAAAATCGTAATAACCTCGAGTAGCCCAGTTTCACGGCGAGGTCCCGCGAGACGCTCGTTATGAAATCTCCATAATGAACGAATGCTGTCCCGCCTCGTTATTAAAATGCCGACATCGACGACGAAGCGGCCGGCGATGCGGCGAGAAGAAAACCGCAGTATCTCAAGTGCACGCTACACTTGCCTAATCGCGAGACCGCAAACAACAACGTTACGGCCGGGCCGGCTGCGCAAAGCTACACGAATTTCGTACGATAATTGCACGATACGAACGCAAAATGTTAATCCGCTGTATTTCTTTCAGACTCGAATTATGATATCTTAATACACGGCGCAGCCGCGGTGAGAATTTCGAAAGAGTGCGCCTCCCCACGCTACACCGACAGCGCGCGAGGAAAAACGAGTGCTAATTAACGCGTAATTAGTACCGGCGCATTAATTTGATTTGCGACGTGACGCGAATTTCAACCGGATTCAACAATATCGTACCACCAGCGTGGTACCATCGCGATATTGGGTTTTACCGAATTAGACGGGAGGAAAAGAGGGGTGCGTAAATTCTTCGCAACTCATTGCGTTCGCAAGCGTCGCACGTGTCGCAAAACCGCAACAAGCAGTCGTTCTTCACTCGGTAGTTTAATAATATCGACGTGGGTATCAATTACGCATTGCGTATAAAGCAATTACGTTAAGTAGAAACGATGACAAATGTAATTTGTCGTTCGGATATAACAGGTACGCTACTTGTCGATGATGATTTTCATTCACGTTTAATTGGTTAATTACTTCGCGCTCGTATAATCTTTTTTTCAAATTTTATCGCAGTTAAAAATATCAAATTCTGCTACGCAGAATTATGCGCTGATTTTCTCCTTGTTCTCACCTGAATCAACTTCTTAAAGTACGAACAAATTTATCTTTACTATCCATCTGCGCTCTAATTTTTATTTAATTTAACTTAACTAGAATCTGATTTGTGTAATCAAGTTGATTCCTTAGCTATTACTGCAACGAGAATTTTTTCTCATCCTTATTTTCACGATTTAATGCATTCATGATGAGACTCGGGAAAATCTTCACATACACACGCCGATTCCTATAAGAAACTTTAGTTCAGAAGTTTGCAGTTGCAGATGGTTTACTAATGATTTATGGCAGCAGGAATTTAAGAAATCCAGACTCCGCGGAATCGAGCACATTCGATTTAATGAAATCAAAGATCCGGAGAACCAAAAATTTATGCTATCAGAATTCCGCGAAAATCGATATCCGCCTATCTAGCCGGTGAAATATAGAAGCGATATTTTAGAAAATCAGAAATCTGTAACATTATTTTCGCGGCAAGTAATGCACAAGAAGGAAAATATATAGATTTAGGGAATGATAGATCTCGCAATGCGCGTGTTATATATGCTCCGGCGTGAACACATGTAAAAGCAGTCGTGTGCCTAGTATGCCGGTATCTATATGCGCCTCCAGCCGGCGCGGTACGACTTTCACCTTTCACCTCGCTCGAGCACGATTCCACTGTTGACTTCTCGAACTCTTACCCTACCGATATGCTGCAGCGAGCCGATGCAGCATCGGCGGTCGGATATATTCGATCGTATGAGTACGATCTACGACGACGAGGCCAGGCGGCGTGTCACGATTCGGTTTCACTGGCGGATTCGTGGCATAAAATTGAAACGATGGAAAGCATCCGTGCAAGGATGCACGGCGCTTTCCCGTGCTTCCTACAAGTACGATCGGGTTAATTGAAAGTGACCGTAAGATTTCGAGTTCTCGTCGAGTAGAAAGACGATGTTCAGATTCATTAGAAGAAAAACTTCATTAGACCGTACGTTCTGCATTAAGCGTTCTGCAATGTTGCGAACAAACAATAATTATCTGTCAAATCGTGCGGATGATTGATGCTACCGTGTGCAATATAACTGCCGCTATTACTACAATAATTATTTTAATATAATGTATACAATTCGTGTAATTTGTATAATTCATAAATTTAATCAGCAATATTTGTATAATTTTTAAATTTATTTATTGATTAAAGTTATTGATTGAATATTATATTAGTCATATTTTATTCATGAAATTGATTTAATTAATTTATTGCTATAATTGTATTTTACTGACAATTCCATCAATTCTACTTCATGTTTTAAAGATTATAAAATCCGTTTAAAAATTCTTATTTCACTTCTACTCGTAATCTGCAATGAATGTGACATTGTTTCACACGAGGCCATAAGAAAACGTGACTAAGCGTGCGAGAATAAAATAAGTATGTTTTTGAAACTAGATTTATACGATTATATATCCTGAGCGCTATAATATTAATGGAGATCGTCGTCCGTGAAAGAACATCGCTTTATCTGCACGAAGGAAAGCAACTTCACAACATCCGGATGACCGAAAATACGTGATTAAATGCTCGTGAATATACCTCTATTGTAAATTATCTTACAACAAGATTGTCTAGAATTATGAGATGTGTGAGACGACACACGATTATGCTCGCGCGTAATCCATCCTGATGAAACACGCCGCCGACGCTCGCGACCGCACGTGAGAAGAAGCGAACAATAATGGAAACAACGCTGGCTCCAAGTAAAAAGATATTTAGCGATCGTGATCCAAGATTAAGGAACTAACGCCATTACTCCATACACTAAATTTTCTGCTAAAGCTCTGTCGAAATAATTGCGCGCGATTTCTTTTTTTTTTTTTTTACAGCGATTAATTTCGCTAGCACGTCGGAGAGCACACTGAGACCTTGAAGATCATTTTGCCAGCTGCAACTTGCCGGCAGGACAATTATCTGTACAGTCATCGCTTGTCGAAATAATGTTCGTTAATTCTCGCCAGCGAGTTTGTGAGATGAGTTTCGTACACCTGCACGATTCGGAACCTTGGATACCCGTCGACAATTACAGATTAATTAAAAAACCCCGAAAGGCATCTCTCTTTCGAAATTCGATATAGTCACACCTGTAAGATTCTTCTTTACGCAAATTACGCGTTCCAGCACGTACACGAAGACCTTGAAGAGACGTGTCTAAACGTTAGTGTACATAAAGTGTAGTCCGCGATTTTCATAACCATCGACCAACATTTTTCGTATCCGAGAACGCGGAAACCGAGACCTTGAGGAGAAATCACGCGGGCGCGCACTCTCGCTCTTCTTCTCGCAATAAGTCATCTCGTCCGTACGGTGACGTCAACTGTCAAAAGCCGCGATCACGGCCATAGATTTCATAATGATCACTTTCTACTTTCGACGTGAGGAGACCGGCCTATCGCGATTCGCGACTCATCATCCTTGAATATACCTCCGTACGCTTCAATCACGTGTCAATGACACTTGACCCTTGCATCGCAAACGCGATTTCGCGAGACGATTATTTTTATTGAAGAAATACCAATACTCGAAATTGAAAGTGATGACATAGCTAAGATGAACGAAAGACGGATTCTCAATAATTATTAATCAAAATAAATTTCCAGACGGCAGGATGAGGCTTATCGCAACGATCCTCGTCGTTGCTTTCTCGAGCGCAGCGACGGGCCAGGATTTCGGCGGTCATGCGCTCTTCGTGAGAACTCCGGACGCGGATTCCGGTAAGGAAAAAAATGCGAAAGGACTCTCCACGAGTCCGCCTATAGCACGATCGGCGGAGGAGAGAGGCGGTACAGTTGTTGTGGTTACTCAATATCAACGATTGATCACAAACGAATGGTTTGAAATTCATTAGCACGCACGAGAGTCCAGCGGGCTGCTGCCTCAGCATCGCCGGCAGACGTGATGGCGCAAAATATCCTAGAGTGGATTCAGGGGATCTACCAGCAGGGCACACGTAAAAGTAGGTTTCCGACTTTCGGTCATCGACGGGAAACGGCGCGAAGCCGTCCCATCGCCATGCGCGCGAGTAAACGCAGTTGTATTTCTTCTTTCTTCTCTTACGACGATCGAATCTAGCTATCTGACGTTGCGCGCTGATTTATAGACGATTCAGTGTCGCTGATGGTCAGAAGGACGCATACTACCACGGATGTAAATCACAATTTTGTGCGCAAAAAGCTGCAATTATGTGCAGCCAAAGCCGCCACACCAATTTAGACGTTAAACACGCAAAATTATTAACCCACAACTCGCCGCGCTATTAATCAATCATTTAATCGTGACATCTGGACATCACGAAAGTCTCTTCATGTTCGACGCTGGGATTGGCTTTGATGCACGCTTGATCCGACCGACAGCAAGTCGTTTTTACTTACAACGCACTATCGAGTCAATGCACTCTCAATTAACTTTTGAGCATATACACTTCGTTCTCTATACTTTCTTCTTCAAAAATTATATTTGAATTAAAATAAACTTGGCAAATAAATATGTACTTGTAAAATTTATAAATTTGTAAGGCAAATTAATATTTACAAGCCTTAATTATTAATAGCATCAATAAAAAGTATTGCATTTTTTTATATTTTTAATTATCATAATTTCTCAATGCTATTTTGTCAACATAATTTAAAAAATATTCTAATTTATGTAGTTTAATATTTATTTAACGTTTTGTTTCTATTGTGTAATTTACAAAGAAAAAGCTTTCAAAAAGAAAAATTATTGTATAAGTAACTTTTTTAAATAGATTTTCAATGGTAATATACTTTATATTTGCAATATATATATGCAATAATGTTTATGAGAATCATCGCAGTGGATTCTCACTCTCGACAAGCTCACGTGTTGTTACAGCTCGCCAGCAATCGGACTCAAACGCATATCTGCCACCGTTCAGCACTCAACGACCGCCTGAGAAACCTCGGCCATTCCAACCAGCCACGAGTCAACAACCGAGTTACTCATCTCCTGTTCAGAGACCGTCGTCGCTCTATACGCCACCAAACACCGGTTTCCCAACATCCGGACAACCGACGTACCCCAGCCCGAGGCCGAGCTTTCCCAGCAGCCAACAACCTTCATCAACATACGTGCCGCAAGGCTTCAGCGGCTCCTCGTCTTACAATCCGCGACCGAGCCAACCATCATACACTAATACGGGCTCGTCGGCTTTTCCGCCGCTGAGCTCTCCAGAACCATCAAGCACTTACCTTCCGCCGCAGCCGTCGTCTTTCCCGACAACCAGTCCAACACCATTCGTCGGATCGTCATCCTTGGGCGAGTTTCCCGGCAGCGGCTTCCAAGCTTCCAGCGACGCCAGAAGCACTTCGGGTAGAGTTTTTAACACTAGTTCCGTTTTATCATTTGCAGCACCGGACTATCCTTCGAAACGCTCAAATTCCTTTGGACCAGGTGGCTATCCTTCAGGACAGCCCACAGGTCCAGGTTTCTTTCCAGGTAGCGCCAGCAATGGCTATCCTAGTGCGGGTTACCCGAGTAGCGGAGGAGGTTCGACTTCAACCGGTGGCTATCAATCTTCCACTCCGTTCCCTCCTTTCACTACACCTGGTGGAACTCCTGGTGGAACTACTTCACCAGAAGGTCCTCGAACTGAAGCTAGTGGAACAGGCGAAACCACACAAACCGGTGCAGGTACATTCTCCTAAAATTAAAAAAAAATATAAACATATAATACAGGAAAAAATAATTTACAAATTTATTAAGCTTCCGATGAAGAAGACGATCTCAATCATCCGCCGCATATTCATAATCTTGATGTTATGTGCAGTAAAACCATGATGACGATTAATATTGAATTTAATCGCGCTTTTGACGGCGTTATTTATTCTAAGGTAAATGCATATTATATGCAATAGTAAATGCATATTATATGCAATGAATAAAATTTATATTCTCTCGCATCAAATTTCATCAAATAATAATTTATCAATATTGCCCAATTTTTCAGGGATTCTACATGAACCCGGAATGCAGATACGTAGAACAAAATTCTGGCCAAACGCAATACTCTTTCACTGTAAATCTAGACTCATGTGGAACTCAATTCATCAACGACTTTGAGGGTGAAGCTGGCCAAGCATATTTGGAAAATGTCCTTGTATTGCAGGTCAATATTAATCTGAGCTAGCTAAATTCGTTAATCTAAATTTTTTTTATTTTATTTTAAAAAATCGCGTTCGATTATTAGATATTATTATCATAAATTTCTATTGTTTTAGAACGAGCCGGGCATACAAGAAGTCTGGGATACAGTGCGAAGAGTACGCTGCCTTTGGGAAGGAAACATCAATAAAGCCTTAACAGTTAATTTCTCAGTAGACATGTTAAATCAGGAAATCGTTACCTTCAGCGGCGATACGGCTACGGCCAAATTGGATATTCAAATCGGCAAAGGACCTTTCGCACCAGCAGCCGATGGACTCGTAAAGATCGGAGAGACAATGACTTTAGTAGTCTCTGTGGAAGGCGATCCCGGTTTCGATCTGCAGGTACGTTGTATTAAACATTATCTGATATTCGTAATAATAAATCATGTAATAAAATCACGTGAATATAGTAGAATATGCGAATATAATTAATTCATTAATACATGAAAAATAATGGCAAATTGATAATTATTTCTCAACATGGTTCGTGTATGTTTCTAAAAACTTGATTGCAAATAAAATATCTGAATATTAAAATATGCAACAATGATGAAATGTATAACTAACCTGAAGGTACGCGATTGTGTGGCGCGAGACGAGGACTCGACCAATATGCTGCAGCTCACAGACGAGAGAGGCTGTATTTTGAAACCAAAGTTATTCGGCGCTTTCCAAAAGACAAACGATACAGGAAATACAGGCGCATCTATTATTGCTTATGCGTTCTTCCAAGCTTTTAAATTTCCCGACGTTATGGATCTAATCATCGAATGTAATATCGAATTGTGCAAAACGGATTGCGAAGCTTGCCCGGAAGCAGATCAGGTAAGGCAACAATAAAATTACTAAATCGTTGAAATACACTGTCGTGTCTCGCGCCAGTTTCAGACATGACGGCGTGGCGGTTCGTATGAATAATTTTTTCTCATTTTATATTTTATTTGTTGAAATTATAATATATATAGCACATAAATATATATATATGGCACACATATTCAAAAATTTTATAACATTCAAATATTTTATAAAAATTTTATGATTTTTTTTTTAATTATTAAAAAATTTTTTCCTTTATGATTAAAAAACGTTATTTTTATATAAATTATCAAACATTCTTATAAATTTTTTCAAGACTACTCCAAAATAAATTATTTTTAATTTGGCTAATAAATATATAAATAACTTTATTTAAATTTTTAAATGTTTTTATTTGTCCTATTTATTTTTATTTTTAAGATAAATTTTATGAAGTTTGATTTAGAAACTTGATTGTAAATAAGAAATATGAATTAAACATGTGATGCTAGATTAATGTATAATTAATCTTCAAGTGCATAACTGTTTTTCATAATTTATATTAATTTTGAAATAATCTGTTTTAGCAAATCGAGCCAGGTAGACGTCGTCGATCTGTGACGTATGCACCACCTTCTAACACTTCAACGAGTTCAGTTTTGTTATCGGATCCGGTTCGAGTTGGACGTCGTTTCAAAGTGATCATGTTAGATGATTTAAGCACAGCATCCAGCCAAATTCTGGAAAGCATGGAAGAAACGGCTGTCGAAGCAATGACAAAGACTAACAATGTGTGCATGAGCAATAGTAGCTTCTACACAACGTTCTCTTTCATGCTGAGTACGCTCTTCTTTGCGACCATTAGCGCAGCTGTGTTGTACATAAAACTAGAACGGATCCGTAGAACAAAATCTATGAACTCGTAGAAAGGTATTATTGACAATGCCTGTATCGATATTATCGTAATAAGGAACGGAAAGGAGTTACGTAAGAGACAACGAACGCGTGCCAGTAATCAAATAATATTTAAACAATAAGTGATTATTTTACCTTATCGCTTCGTAATCATTTAGTTATGAAGGAATTGATGAAAGGATACTGGAGGAAAATGTATACTGAGATGTCTGGAACGCTTACTACACAGTCGGTGAATTGTGACGACGAAGTTTTATTAAACTTGTTGCTTCTGCATATCTATAAACAAATTTCAAATCAGAGTGTTAATACTATAATTCATTGCAGAGCGTTAATGTTACATGAACAGGATAAATTCGTTCTGCTCGATAGCAGAATAGGGAGATGCAGCCATATTTTACATATCAATTTATGAATATACAATAAGAAGCTACTCGTACGATCTTTGGACGACGATAATGCTCATTTTGCGTAATACTGGATGCCGATACGATATGATATTTATTATATGTTTCGATATTATATTAGTAATATAGATCTTAAGAACGTTAAAATAAATTATAATACATATTTGTAAAAATAAGGGTACTTCATTTCAAGTTTTTCCTTTTACGAACGAATAATTACTACTTCTTGTGCTAAAAGTGAAAAGAGAATATAGAGATAAGAAATTGTGTCATTATTCCTATGTAACATAACATTATAAATGAATTATATATAATTATATACTTATTAATTAATTATTAATTGTATTTATGGTACATAAGTTTACATGTGACTTAAATAACATTATAATTATCGATAAAAAGATCATAATTGAATATATCCTATCTGCAACTCATCATGGAAAAAATAACAATTATATAAAAGAAGTCCTATAGAAATTATATTCGTAGTGACGTTAACTTATTTCATTTTCCTTGATTTTACGAAAACGCAAAACATACAAGTGCTCTCCTCTTACTTTCCGCTCACAAACAATCCTACCAGACATATTTAATTTTTGAAAAGCACTAAGAATATATTCAGGGTCATTTTCTTTAATAATGACCAGATAAAAAATTCCTGCATCTGACAAAATCTCTGGAATAGTAGTGAATATTTGTTCCATAACTTGTCTACCATTTTTACCACCTGCCCAAGTCTTAAATATGAGTCTATCATCTAGTACTTCCTCGTATTCAGTAACAACGTATGGCGGATTGAATAAAATAATATCAAATGTATTCCTAATTTGAATACAATCTAACAAATTCATCTGAAGAACATCTACATCAACAGAATTAATCAGACTAGTTCTTTTTGTGGCCCCACATGCATCAGGATTGATATCAATTGCCATAAAATGAGCGTTGTGATGTCTCTTCAATGCCATTGCTAAAGCTGTAATAACTATACCAGAACCACTACCTATTTCTAAACAAATCACAGGCTTTACCATTTCCAGAATTTTTGAATCAGCTTCCAAAGCATCTATCAAAATGTATGAATCCTCCGAAGGCTCGTATACTGTTTTGAGCTCATTATCTGATAAGTTAACTATTGGAGTTTCCATGGCTTATATAAAATTTTACATAAAACATACAAAGTGATAATTGGCAAATAACAATTTAAAAATAATATCACATATGTATAATTAATATTAAAAAAAAATTACTGTTGTTTATCAGCTTCCGCTTCAGCTGTTTCCTCTTTATCTGGTTCAGCACTAGTGCTGCTATACGCAGAACTATTATCTAACAATGTTTTCCTCTTGGCAGTGCTCTTCTCAACAGCTTGATGTACTTTGTTCAATCGTTCTTGAGTGGTTTGCAAGATGTTGCTAACGATTGTGATTTTGTGTTTAGCATTAATAAGTTTCTTTACATAAGCATCTGTTTCCATTGGATATTGCAACGCATCGTTAATTCTCTGAAGTTCTTCTACCAAAGATTCAATTCGCTGTTTCAGCTCAATTTGACATATTCTATAAAAAAAAATACAAATTGATCAGATCAAATCTTTAAAAGTTTGTGAACTTTTATAAGATGACAATAAAGTAAAGATGTAACAAATAAACTGTAATTTTTTTCTCCACTGCAACAAATAAATAAATGAATAAATAGATCTCAATAAACACATATTTTGATAATATATTACGCTCATTTGTGAGAAAACTATAAGAAAAGATAATTAATAGAAAAGTAAATTAATTTTGCAAAAAGATGTATCGCGTAGGAAGATTTCTCATTCGTGCATGCGCATTGCAAAGAATCATAATGAAAAATTTGCAGTTACCTTGTAGCACGAATTCTATCATCTAATTGATCCACCGTTGGTTTCAAAAGACTCATAAGACCTTCCGTTAATGCATCTCGTGTAGGATTCTCGCAAAAATCATCTATCTTATCGTCAATAGACGTATTATCACTCGCCGTGTCCACATCCATGTCGTGATCGTCGAGGAAATATTTGAGGTTATGCAAGGTGTTCGATATATCGATACATGCCTGATTGCGATTCTCGAATTTAAAACCGGAGGTTATGCGAGACTCGCTGTGAGGTGTTCGATATATGGATACACGTCTGATTGCGATTCTCGAATTTAAAACCGGAGTCCATAACAGTCCTTTCTAGTCGTTTAGTGAATACGATACGGTGTAGGTCGTGTAATCTTATTTCGAGTGATTTTATCGTGCAAAATGAAGGTTTTTACCACAAAAGTAAATTTTATATACGTATTATGTTGCAATATTGTAATTTCGTGATCCGCAATCTGTTTCTACCTGCGAATTGATCAATAATCTTCGTATATATCAAGATCTTTTTTCTCGTTTGCTTCCCAAAACGCAACGAAACTGCAACAAACTGCAGGTACATGATTATCACTAAATATATACATAAATATTGTTATTTTGTTATTAATTGAGTCAATACATAATGAGATACAAATGAGTAATCACTGTTTTTCTTGATTAATTGTAAGATATCACAAATTGTCTCTCTTATTTTGGTTTATTTTAACGGCGATTTTACTAGAAACTGTATATATGATATATATTTTCTGTAAATCATTAGAGTTTAATCTGAAAACTGAAACTGCTATAGTTTTGATAAATTTATGTTCAACTAAACAAAGACTATTATTACATACAAAGTTATCTAAATATCAACAAAATAAAGAAACTAACAGAAAAAATAAATTACACACAATAAAATAAAATAATATTATTATACCAGGCTATTAATTTTATTTTTGCTGCTTGTACAGTTTGAGTAATATAATAATAATAATTTTTTTTCAGATACTGTTTGTGAAACAATACATCATCTTTTTTCTTCACTACATGTGTGATTTCATATCAAGGATGATTTCATACATTAGAAGCGGTGGAACTTATTTTTTCTTAATTTTATTGTGCCAATTGCAAGACTGCTGCAACAACCGGTGAGTAAAATATTGAATTTTGTAATAAACAATTATTCTATTATAATTTATTACTATTGTATTAAATTATATGATTTATATATCTAAATGATATAATTATTATACAAATTTTATCAACTTTGATGCATTTTTATGAACTGAACAAAAGAGAATACAATTTGCTTGGATTTTATTTTATTTTAACAACGAACACGAAATATATTTTGCAAATATTTTCAAATACACATGCATTTTCTCAGGAATTGCAAAGACAATATTTTGGTGTACATTACAATAAAAAATATCATTTTTGATAAATTTGTGGTAAATTATGTAATAGATAATAATAGATTTCTAAAATATTGTGTAAGAATATTATTGTTTTTCGCGGAGAAAAACGAAAGGCCAGAAAACTATGTCAAAAAACACATTAAAAAAAGATAAGCTGGCCGTTCGATAAGTTTTCATTCTTGCGGGATTTTCTGTTGAAAATGATTTTGCAAAATTATTGGTGAGACTTGACTTTTCGTCATTCTTGTCGGTAGCTTTAACGTTACTATTATTGACGTTATAATCCGACAATACATCCAAGTTTTCGGAACTCGTATTAAATTTATGATGTTTTATCGATTTCCTAGGTATAAATTATTGCCATAAATATAATTGTTTAAATATAATCTAAAAGACAAAGACTTGTTACATTTTACGACATAGGCATTTTACTTTTGCCATTTTCTCGCGCTTTCCATTGCGGGAGAACTCCAAGAATCAGTTTCGGTATATTGACGAATAGAAGATGCGTATTTATGATTATTACACGATTGGCATTTGCATTTTAACGTCATGCTTTTTAACAATGTGGCGGAACGCGGATCATCACCAGCGCCTGTGTTAATTTGTGATTTGCTTATTGGTGTCGGCAAATCTTCTTCATCAGCATCCATTTCGGAGTTTTTTTCAGAATACAAAAGATCTCTAAGCAAAAACAAAATATTTTTAGTTATTGCAAAATTTTCTACAAGTACAAGAATACGTAATAATACGAAAATATGAAATAACTTTTTTTTTTTTTAACATTTGACTTACACTGAATTTCTGTAGCCAATTTGCAAGATGTCTTCAGTTTTTGATTGTTGATAATCAACCATATTTAAAACTTCCTTCTTTAAATTATTTCCTGAGTTGCTAAAGTTATATATGCTTATATAATAATTATATTTTTATTGCATATAAAATAAAATTACTAAGCAATTGTAAAATAATTAAAAATATGATATCATATCTGATCATGATCTGATATCATATATTTCATTATCTTTTCAATAAAAATCTAATTAAAATTTTATTTATGCGAGAATATAAAATATGTATATATATAGATTCAATGATTATTTATTGATATAGTTATTCAACTAATCATATAATCATTCTCTTATTTTATATATGGATACTAACGTTTCCTCCTCACTGCATATCATAGGTGATCTTATATTTGTCGGACGGTTGAATTTATTCTTTGCCGATGATTTTGTCTTGTGTTAATTAAAATTATTTTAAATTGAGAAGATGCATATTAGAAAAATTAATTATATATTTTATAACTTTTATTTTATACCTGATAAGCCTGAGATTCTCGAGACATAAAGAAATTAGGCTTTATTAGACGTGGAATTTTGCTAGCCTTATTTCGGGAATTATACAATTTTGCATTTTTGTTAATTTTGTTAAAATTTTCTTTATACGAATTTCCCGTTTCTTGATGTATATAAGTAACTTTATTCGTAATATTTTTTCTATTTTCTATGACGTTTAATGATTTTTTAATATCTCTCACATGTACCGAATCCTATAAATATTATACAGATTAGTACAAAATTAATATATTTAAAAACAAAATTTATTAAAACAAACTTGAAAATTGGACAACGTTTCACAATTTGTAATAACATCGTTTTTTCTCTTTTCAATAGTATGTCGTGTAATTTCCGAGGAAAATATTGAATCTTTTTTAATATTTATGACGTCGCGAGTTTGCGGACGAATCTCCACAGTCTTTTTTGTTTCTAAAACTATCGTTGATGATCTGCCACTATTTGAACAAAACGGGTCCTGCGTATTATTATCGATTTCCAAATATGTAGGGATATCAGGTTGACTGATGGCTGCCTCATAATCATAAGATAGAATTACAGGCTTTGGTTTGGATTTACTTTTTGCAGTAACTATCGAGTCAGTCGGTTCTTTGTTAATTGCATTTTCGCGTATACTGCGACCTGATGGTGGGTTCATCGTATTTCCAACATGATTGACGCTATAGTTCAAATTATATTTATTTTGATTTTTAATTACTATATCATATATTTGTATCGCTTCAGGTTTAATTAAAATTAAAACATACAATGATATTATAGTAAATTAAAGAGTCTAATACTAAAAATATAAGAAATAAATAATTTTTTAAATTAAAAATATTTTCTAATAGAAATATATTAATATCTGAAAAATATTATTAGTGTAGATATGTACGAAGGTAACAATAAAAAAGATGCAGTGCACTGTTCTATTTATGTTTCTATTATCAACATAGAAAATGGATACGTTATCTTTTTTTACGAGCACTTACTTGGAAGTCATAGACTTGCAACCATTAATCTGCAGTTGACTTTTAGATGATTTGCGTATTTTAAGTTTAGCTAAAAGTTTTAATATCGCCTCGGATCGTTTGCGATCGATTTTGCGGGAGTAATCGTGACGTGTTGCGACATTTACGCATTCCGCTTCTTCATTTTCTTTTCCCGTATTTGCTTTTCGCGTTTGTAAAAACTTGTACTGAAGTTGCGATCTAAAACAATGCTGCGATTTTCTTAAACTCGCCAGTATCTCAAGTATATTCACATTTTTCTTGGATATTTCTACAAACTCTATGTTTTAACCGTTTTTTTCTGACAGTTTTTTATCATCAGGTTGATGATAATCGCGCATTTCAGTGCTGACTCGATTATCGAAATTCTTCGATCTCTACCATATCCGTTTTGTTAATTAGTGTCTAAATGGTCACATTCACAATGTAAAAATTTGATATACAATCTTATCATTAATATACATATTTTTTATGATAATTATGAATATATAAAGTATACTCGTTAAAACATTAGTTAATATCGCAGTTTTAACGATATCAATAATACTAGAAAAAAAAAGAATTATATGTATAAGATTTTTTAGAGATTAACACATTAATTATATTACTGCTAGCCATGCTCAGTGGCCAGATATTTTCATGTCCTATATATTTGCACACGAGAATTCGTGTGATCCGCTTGAAGCATTAACATAATAAACACGAGATTTCTCGTGATTTGTCCGCAATGTTAAATTTTTAGATATTTTTAATTGATTATCTAATTGTAGTAATGTTAATACTAATTTTTCACATTTATCCATGAAGTCACAATCTATAGGAAAGTATAAAATGTGACTTGAAGATTAAGATTTTTAAGTTTACTTTGTTGTAATATTATTTCGCCGTGGAGATAAGTCGTTATCTTAGAACAGGTCTGTGTAAAAGTATACGGAAAACAAATCGCGCGATTTTTTCGTAAGCCAGGAACATCAAAGCGGCTGTGAAAACAGTCTGTAAAAGTTTAGCCTCCATCCCTTTGTACAAGCCACTTATCCCTTGCTTCCTGCAAGCAAAAATTACACATTTAAGTTATTAATTTTTTTCAATTGAAACAAGATATAATATAAAATAAATTAATAGTACATTTATTTAAAATTATTTTTCACTTACTTTAAAATGTAGAACAATATTTGTAACGTGCCTGCATTTGGAGGTAGATTAGGAAACTTGTGTCCATGCTGAAAGCACAATATTTAGCCATTAAAAAACGTACAATAATTTTTTCACCTAAATTGATTTTTAGAATAAATTTAGCATATAATTAACGTATTATCAATACCCTCAATTTTGTTTGCACAAGCTGCAAGGGATATGTTAACGACGTGGCAATCGTTTTCGCAATCGCGCCAATAGCGAAAAAAATCCACGCTGGTGGTTGAGTACCGCTGAAAGATGCATTGACCCTTCTCTTGATACTCTCGTATGTCATAAATTGAATGGCAGGATTCGTCACGAGCATGAGACTCGGCAATGTTCCCGCCCACAGCTGCTCCAAACCTTCATACTTCCATATGTGCACGAGTCCGTCTATAAATTATGCAATGACGTAAGAAAATTGCACAATCTAGCAGTTAATATATACAAAACATTAGAGCCATATTCCACAACTAACGCAATATAGATTATTTTTAACTTTATCTAAAGATTAAAAATAATTTTGTTATCAGTAACGGATCAATTTTCTGTATTCTAGAAAACATAATTATTCCACATAATTGCACGATTCTTTAAATTTAATTAAAAATTGTACAATTATGTGGAATAACTACGCTTTCTAGTGCTCAAATTTATTGGTCACTGATAACGCATTATTTACATTATTTTTATCGATCGTACTGATACTTTATCGTCTGATGCAATTTTTAGCATCGTTAATTAGCATGTATACATATATGCATCTGCAAGATTTTTATGATAACGTTAAAATAATTCTTTAAAAAATATTCATTATTTAACTATCTTATGTTGACAACTCATCCAATTTTGAGTTCACGATTTAGCAAAATAATCTGTTCACCCGTGATAATGCGATATCTTAATGCTTAATGAGTATTGTAATTGTATAAAGCATATATCTATGTATATTCGTATATATGCATATATTTTAGAATGAATACGTCATACACGATGCATATATATATATATATAGGGTGATTCAAAACAATCTACTGTCCTTGCATATTCTTGAGCGAATTCTGAGACGATTTTTCCTTTTACAAAATTTTGTCCGAAGCTTAGTTTTCGAGTTATAATTGAAAATAGTTTGCTACTTACGAGTCCGATACAACGGGCAGGCAGGAACGAGCAATGCGTCATAAGACGCTAGTAAACACTTGATAGTCTCATTATACGTTGCGCGTCCCTGCCTGCCCGTTATACCGGACTCGTAAGTTGCTATTTTCAATTATAACTCGAAAACTAAACTTCGGACAAAATTTTGTAAAAGGAAAAATCGTCTTAGAATTTACTCAAGAATTTGACATTTCAAGGACAGTAGATTGTTTTGAACCCTGTATACATATCCAAGCGTATAAATAATGACTTATTTCCTTTATACTGTTTGCCCATATTTTGAATAATATTAACGATATCAATGATGCTTTATTTACATCTGAAACCATATTAACGCGTACAATATTAATACATCACATATCTTCTGTTTGAAATATATATATATTTCAAATATATATATATTTCATTATATATATATTTAATATATATATTTCAAACAGAAGATATGTGATGTATTAATATTGTACACGTTAATATGGTTTCAGATGTAAATAAAGCATCATTGGTACCGTTAATATTATTCGAAATACGGGCAAACAGTATAAAGGAAATAAGTCATTATTTATACGCTTGAATGCATACTCGCATATTTTTGTACGAAATGCTCACCGTACAAAGTAGTATATTCGTTGTTATTTCTTTCTGGAGCGCCTCCAACACCTCTCATCTTCAATCTCGTGTTCACAACCCACAAGGGTGTCGTGGTGAGAACGTTGATAACACCTGATATAAACATATATAGATATATAGAGTCCCAAGAGTTTTCACCAATGCTATACACGTAGTAAGAATCTTCGGCTAAATCGAAGTCTACTTTTCCCTAAGGAAAGTATGAATATCTAAATGTTTGATTTTTTTCAAACTACAAATTTTTAATATATGTGATTAATTTTTTTTCAATATTATTAATATTATATATTGTTGTTACTAAATATTTTCTTTGATTATAAAATTTTTTAAAGTAAACTACAGTTCAAATAATTTTATTATTTACTTTAGTAAATTTATCTTTTCTCTTTTTTATTCTTACTTTTTTTTTATCGAAAAAAAATTGATTTTACGACGTGAATATAAATACGACGTGACATAAATTTGAGTTTTGAGCTAATATACAAATAAGAAACGGTACCAGCGATCGAAGCGATAAGCAAGTCACTGCCAGCTGTCTGGTTCCTTCTGCTTCTCAGCTCCTTTAAGCCATGGAATGTGTAGAAATAAACGAAGTTACTCGCGCATAGACTCTGCAGAACGGGAACGATACCTCTATACAATGTGTACCTTAAAGAAATATATGACAAATCAAGCTATAATAATCACATGTGTATTTTGAAATTATAACAATACGAAGTGAATAGTTTTTTCTCATGTGTTTATGCTAATATTTATCTTTAATGTGCAAAACTCGTTTTTCAGCACGTTTGCTGTACTTTGAACAATATTCATTTATTCAAGATAAAAACATGTCACTCGTTAAAATACATTTGCATATTATACATACGGTCCTTCTTTCGCAATGAGTTCTCGTATGGTTGCTAATGTATTTTTCGACTGCCGTCCTTCTTCCACTGTAAATAGAAGAATAGATCAATATTTATGTAAAAAGAATGGTGAAAATGAGTAATCATTTGTGTGATATGCAAACACAGTACTAACACAGTACTAACAGAGTTTCAACAGTATTATATATTCTTATTTTCCGGTGTAATGTTTTTAAATATTACAAAATCAAATTATTGTCATTATTATTTCAAATATTTATAGATATAATATTAGACATATGATACATGTATATCATTGTGTTTAAATATAATACATGTTAATATTAGAAATAATAATAATATTTTTATAGCATTTATAACGCAATCAAAATTATTAATTACATTTTTATACACTTTAATAGTACGAATATTGATGATTAAAAGTAATAATAAAATGCAGCGTGCATTCAGCATATTATCGATCCGAGCATTAATGGTAACGAAGGCATAACAATAAAGGCTTGGTATCGTTCGAGAGTGACTCGGCGTTTAATGAAATTAAAAGATTGCTCATCGATGTTTCACTTCGATGCATTGCAGAGAAAACGAGCGCATAATTGTTTTGTCATATATTCGATATATATACATATAGCTTACACTGTAAACGACTTCTTACGGTGTCTAAGGGATAAAAGGCTGCCATTGCGACAACGCTACCCTGAAATGTCGAAATGTGAAAGTTATTCCTCTCAGTAAGAAGGCATATGTGTAAAATTTCCGACATTATGAAATATACTCACCGCAGCACCCGATATCGCGTGCACTAGCGTGTCATACGTAAACAGGCTTCTGTTGTGTCCGCTGCCACCCATTTTTCTGACGTTCCGAATGCGAACTAGTAATGCTATAAATTGCAGTAGAAATCTAATGAGTCACTTGCAAAAATCACAGCGAGTAATGTTAATCTGGATAGCATGACGCAATTTTTTATTGTGGAATGTTTCGATCGATCGATAACGTTTGCAAAATAGTTTACTAACAATAAGAGACAATCTATGAATGCCTTATAGGAAAATGAATGAAGCAAACACATTGAAAGAAATATTCTTATAAAATTAAATATTTAATTTTTCAAATCAAGGATTTTTTTTTAATATTTTTATTTTCTTGTAATATATTGATATCATTTTTTGCTAAATATAAAATATAGAGTATTAATTTCATAAGAGAGATTATTTATTTCAATATATATCAATTATGATATATTGTTCTTTATAATAAAAAGGTTAAACAGAAAAAAAATTGCAAGCAAAAATTTCACAATGCTTCAATTGTTTTAATTTAATTTAAGTTTTCAATAAAATCAATTTTTGTTTCTAAAGAATATTCTGAAAACTATAATACTAAAAGTATATCAATTTACCTCTAATTTAATTATTTTCTGCAGCGCAGATATTTTTCTCGTAACAAACTAATTTATCAATCGACTTCATAGATTTGCCACAAATTAAATTAAGTCACAATGAAAAATCAAGACCAAGGCAACCTCGTTTGATTTATTCGTTTCATCGTTCTCACAATTTACTAGTTTTGCGTGAAATCACTTACGCAAAATATTCGTTGCGCGAGTGTTACCGGCGAGCGTTTATCTCTCGCAAGTGTGTACGGCACGACGAACGTACTGAGACTGTCGTACGAGCATTCCGTGGTGAGGGCACTTACGTAAGAGGAAGCCCATGACACGCGCAGTCAGTTGGCCTTCAACGATTCCCGCGCAGCTCATACTAACCGTTGAGCAATGACATACGACATACGTATGTTGAAAAAAATATGGAAATAATATCGCGTTTTCACTAACCTTTATTGCACCTTCATGTTGATCCACTCCCAACGATGTACGACCGGTGTATTTCGACGTGGCAAACAGACGCACGCAAATGGTCAATACGCTTGCGCTCTCAACGCGTGTGGCTAGAAACGTCTGAAGCGAAAAGGTCGATGTAGGTAACGGTACATGCGCATTGGCAAGGGGATGATCGTTGGTGGTTAGTAATTTATCCATCTGCGTTTCGAAATGAAAGCAAAAAGTAAAACGCGATTTCGAAATGCAAAAATTGTATGAAAATATACATTGTTTTTTGGAAAGGTACTAGCGTGTTTTTTTTTTTTTTTTTTTTTTTTTTTTTTTTTTACATTCCGCGAAAATATAAATTATTTTTTGGAGACGCGATGCTCTATTTCATACAAATATAGAACTAACATTAATTTTAAATTTTATATTTTAATGTAATCTATGGTCTTACGAGATACATTTAAAATTTTTTTATTTTTTTCGAAAAATATTTTTTAAAAAAACGTTAAATGTAATTTTTGAACATTCAAATTATATGCGCACGTATAATACGTTTTTATAAAATGCTTGTTTAAAAGTTGATGTTTTCTTTAGATATAATACGTTCATGCATACTTAAACTATAAATACATTTTCAATTTGAATTTTGTTTATTTTATCTTTTTTTAACTCGAATAGAACAGAAAAATAGTTTATGTTAATTTAAAGCTAAGTCATGTCAATCATCATTTTTTAAAGAATTAATAATTATTAGTATGCCACTTATAAATGTAAATTACGATCGCGATTAGCATTTTCTTTGTATGTTGTGTTTTTATAACGAAATTTTTCTAACTAAAAATAATTTGATTCAAGTTATTAAAAATAATTTGTCATCGTAAGCAATTATTACTTTGCACCTGAGCAATATTTCCAGTTTTAATATCAGTTTCTTTCGTTAGAGCAATCGTGGAAGAAAAATAACCGCGCGTAAAAATACGAAATCAAATTTTAAAACCAATATTATTTTTATCGTACGCGACAAAAGCGTAAACTTTATGACGTATAAAGATCTCTGTGTGTCGCACAAATGTGTCCGGAATTTTCCAAGTTCTCGTCAGAATTTAATTAAACATTCCACGCCTGTGGAACGTGCACGTTATATGTGTATACTCGCACTTTTCTCTGGAACCGAAACTGCTGTCAATGCATGTGGCGATAACTCTTTTCCAAATATAAAAACTTATTGAACTTATCAAAGTTAAATAATTATTGACAATCTTTTGCAAGAAGATGCAAAATACGGAGAGAAAAAAATATAACTATGCTATCGCAGCAAAACTGTCACTGCTGTTATTTGATGTGAAAGGGATCGAATTTCAACTATATAATATAACTAATTATTTGATATAGTATTACGTACAGTATTATCGTATTACGATAAAATAATTTTGTTCAATAAATTTGTTTATAAAAATACAAAAATTTAATCTGATACCGAAACAAAATAGTATATTTCTAGCCAATGTATTCTGCTAATATAGGTGGAATAATAGTGAATTTATTATAGCAAAGTAATTTGTAGATGTGGAAAAATTATTTTTAGCAAACATAATTATTTTTAATAAATTTATTTGCTGTTTATATAATAAACGTTTTCTCTACTTAAACAGATCAGAATCCAATTAAATAAAATTTGATTCTGTAGCAAATAATAATTAAAGTAAAATAAATAGACATAAATAAATGAGATAAAAAAAATAAACATAAATTATACTACCAATAAACTCTAAATTAATTTGATTGCATAATTGACAAGTTTATTTTTTTTATCTAATAAATTGCATGAATATATGACAAAAATCAATAAAGTATTCCGTGAGTAATTCGTAAATAATGACATTTTGATATATATTAGATATAGTAAAATATAATTACAATTTTTTAAATATTATGCTGGAATAAGCTGTGTACAAAGTGTTTATTAGAGTTTAATAGAAAGTATATTAAAAGCGGGAATTTGCTTAACTCTAAGAAGTTAATAATTAAAATCATGTAAAGTAAAGTTACGTGTTATTAAATATTTCATTAAGCTAAAAGAAGATCTTGTTATACTTTGAAGCCGTATTTTTAGTACGGCTATCTCGATATACTATTTCTATACTGCTTTCAATCGAACAACGAAAACTCATTCACGTCTCTTCATCGTCTAGTTTGATTGAACTCGCGCTTGTATTAGCTTTTGGGTAACAAAGAGCTTTTCTAGAGCTTTTAATCTTTATAAATGAAAAGATACGTGATTCTTTTTATTGATAACATAAAGAAGCTAGAAAAATACAAAAAATCAATATTAATTACGATTATAAATTTGAAGATTTCTCCATATCAATTGTATTTATTATATGTCAATAGTGTCTTTCTAAAAAAATGTCATTATTTCAATTACGGTCAAATACGATTCGTATCTTCCACTAAAATTATTTTAATTTGCAATGAGTATTTCTCGAAAATTTAATAGGTGTGCGCACAAGCTGGTATTATATTCATCTCATTATTGCGACTATTTTTATTTCGCTATATTTCAGCGATTAATATCTAAGAATATTCAACTAATGAGTTATCGATCAAACCAATAAGATAGAGTAGTCGTTCGCCTAAGGCGATAATCGACAAATCGTAGCTCACGGCGCTAACGGTGAAAATCTGGTTTCAATCTCTCACTCGCGATCGCAGCAAACGACTTCTCGCTTCGCTGATTAAAGCGTCGTCGTGATCGCGCGAGAAACACTCGGGAACACGGATATTTTGGTACCCGCTTTGTGTTTCTTGTGGGCACACCGGGATATAAATATGGGTTCATAGAATTATGTGAGAATATGGAGAAAATGTTGTTTATTCAATACAAAATGCGAGCATAATGGCGCATGGTCGCGATTAATTTTTTTTCTTTTTTTTATCTGCGAAATATAGCTTTGCCCGGTGAAGCTTTGCGCTTGTTTTTGGTTAGAGTCGACTTATACGAGCCGTCTAATTGGTCAAATCGTCGATTGTATCTTATTGTTAGAGTAACTATAGCCAAATCTATGGGAAGAGAAAGGATGTTTATTTTGGACAGTCGCAAAGAGAGATCTACGTATGTCTATAATATCCTCTCGATCCATCGATTGAAATGCATTTGTCAAATGAGACATGTGTAAAAAAATATATTTTTTTAAACTAAGGAATAAATTTTACAAAATTTCAACAAATTAGTATTCCTTTAATAGTTTCTATTTATCGCATATATCTATTCTTTTTCCAGCTGAAGTGTAACAAAAAGAAAATGTATAGGCTTCTCCACAAATTAATTATCTGTTGTTGCTGGAGTATGAATATGAATCTTTCGGGTTTGATATTTGTACAAATTGTGTTTTTAAATGGCAAATCATTTTTTAATTATATTAAATCATACGTAAAAGATCGAGTCGCGTTCGAATGCATACGCAATCAATGGAGGAACAATTTTCATATGTTTGTCCGTTATATTTTAACAAGTTTAAGATGCATAGAAAAGGAGGTCGAGATACGGAAGTATCGATTGACTTTGTACGCATGTGGCATGTAATCCAAGTCTCGTCATTGACAATGTAGTCACGCTGATCGCGCGCGTTGAAAGTGGCGAACCGAGTACGAAGTGGTGCCGTAACGAGATTAATTCGATTTAACAGAAATCCATGGAATACGCGAGAGGGATGCGATAAAAGGAAAACGACGCTACGCAACGATCGAATATTCGTTCCTTGAATCGGGCGCTATTAGTGGAATTACAACGTTCTAGATCTTACGTGGAAGTATAAACATCGTTCCTTCGCGTGTCGGAACCCGAGTAAGGCTACGATGGGCGCAGTTAACTAATTCGGTAAAAAGCTTTTTCGCCGCGTCTCGCAATCTCATTCGACACAACGCTGACACTTCCCGACCTCTTGTCCGCAATTGCACGATTGTCGATTTCCCGTCAGGATTTTCTGTTTTAAAAATTTTAATAAAATGTTTGAAAAATTTGTACCTAATAGAAAGAGTGCTCCCTTTCGTGCGACTCGATCATCTCGTTGCTGTCGAGGAATCCTCTGATCGAATATCAAACGATCTCCGTGTTAGTCAAAGTATCAATTTCCCGTTTAGCGTTTGATCGACGACGATTAATTAACGTAACGACTCTCTCTCTCTCTCTCTCTTTTTCTCTCTCTCTTTCTCTCTCTCTCTCTCTCTCTCTCTTTCTCTTTTTCTTTCTCTCTCGCGTTCACATCTTAAGTTAATTATACGTGTTACCTTCGGGACGTTACGCTAAAGCTATATTCCATTAATTAATTAAGGCGAGTAGCGTGGTCGGTTTAAATATGACTTCTCTTTAGCGATCTTCGTTCGCGAGTACTCGCTTCACATTATCTTCATCTTTGCAGCGAAGTCTGACAATTGTAAACCTGAAAGTTTCGATCGCATAACATATATAAGGTTTCTGTCGAACAATATTAGTTATCTTTCTTTCTCTCGTCTTTTTCTCTCTCCGACAAGAAACGCTATATAAGAAAATTATTATTATAAATTATAATGATGATAAATACCAATTTTAATAAATTGAAATATACAGAGAGATAGTGCCACTCGTACATTAATCACAGTAAAATTGTAGCAAGTAGAGACAATGACACTCGTTTCCGAAGATCGCTTTTAAACACATTACCATATTTCTTTATATTTCTAGAAATTTGTCCGTGCGCGTGAAATTTATTTTGAAATATCACTGTATCGAGCAGGCCTTCCTGGATTCCGTTCTTCCTGTTCTAAGCGTGATCCTAGATCCTGGCGCGTTGTTCTCATTCCCGGCCGCGAGCGAACACGTCTTCGTTCGCATGATCATTAAGTCCGTCCTTATGCTGGGACGTCGTACGTTCGGCGCCACGACGCCGCAAGCGTCGCTCAGTCGGCGTTTTATGCTGAGAGTGGCTTTGTGCCGCGGCTGGAAACAAAAGCGTCGCTTTTTAAGGCTTTTCCGCCGATATCACGAAAGGCAATCCCCCGTTTAATCGATCGCAATGCGACTCCGAGACGACAATACTCCGTGCCATTCCGCGCTTTGTCCGTTTTAATCGGATTTTCCGCGAGAATTTCCCGTCGCAGAAGCCGTTGATTACTCTTGATGAAGTTACAATGTAATGAATTATCTTTAAACATCGTTAAACGTCGTTGTACGTACCTGCGAGGGCGGTAACATGGTTGGCGAGCCGAAAGTGAGTGGCACCTTTCGGTGATGATTCGGAGCCATCTCCAGAGGTAGACCCGCCACCACGAATAGCTGATAAAAAAGTTCATCCACGTGATAGTTTCGCTTCGCGGAAGCCTCCACAAAGATGCAGCATTCATCCTGACTAACGCAATATTGCTCGGCTTCCTCCACCGTGACCGTCCTGCAACGACGAAAGATTCGTCGCTAAGATAATTACGCGATAACGGGAGAATATTATTCGCGGGACCGAGAATCAAGAACAGAGAAACGTACTTTACGTCTTTGTCGCATTTATTTCCCACGATGACCATAGGGACCTTCAGACTGTAGTGGCTTCTCCTGCTCTTTGTGGCACTCTGGGTAGCGCTCACTTTAGTCTCGAGGATCGCCTCTCTCAGTCTGATGGCCTCCTCGAAGGACTCCCGACAGTCCATGCTGAACACCACAACGAAGAGATCTCCTGCGAAATCGTACCGAAACGTAGTCGATTTCTCAGAAACAATATTTAATCATAGATATTATATTCAGAATGTTAAATTAGGATATTTACATTGCAGATAAATGTAAATCGAATGATTCGTGTTTCCTTTAAATCTACTGAAATTGCAAGTTTGCACAACAATTTTTTTTATCGCATTTGTAATAGTTTTCAAGTTTGAGCTTCATTTGCACGCAACTACCGTGCGACACAGGCCGCAATCATTTCGAACAGGACAGGAGTCGGCGCACGCTGTTGCATACGGGCTAATTATAAACAGTCACGCGAGTCACATGCGCGACACGCGTGTTACGGATTATGAATATTTATCCTGATGGATTTATTTCCACGGCGACGGGGGTGTGGCCCGGTGTATTTATAAATTTACCCTAACGACGGTAACGGCGTAACAATTCCGGGTCTTGAGCGCGCTGTTACCGCTTGTTCCCGACAAAAAAGCGTCGCGAACAAAAGGGCGAGTAGGATCAACTGGCTGTTCTCGTAAACGAACAAAAAGCTCGTCCAATAGGAGAGTCGACGAGTCGGGCGTATAGAACGTAAGCTCGGTAATAACGTCGCTTTGCCAACATACCGCTCCACTTGGTTTTATTATCGCGTATCCTCTCGCTAGAAGATGCCGCTAAGTGTCTCATATAATAATAATGTCACCGTTAACCGTGCATTGGTGGTATAAAATCTAAAAAGATCTCATTTTTGTACCGTTATCAAAAATTTACTATCATTATTACATTATTACGATTTCATTGATTATAATCATTATAATTATTAATAATTGTGCATTATTATGCATTATTATGCATTATTAATTTCATTATTTTCATTTATTTCATATCCGTTCAATATCTGATTTTATGGCAAACTGTGCATGGATCTCGAATTCTACGAGTTATAAACGAGAGAGAGAGAGAGAGAGAGAGAGAGAAATAAGAGTTTTCTATTAAGATAAATCTATTACATAATTGGGTCACGAAATTGCTATTACAGAGTTAAAAATCGTATAATCTTTAATTTAATTTCACGAGAAATGATTTGTCTTAAAACTCGACACGTAACAAAATTTATTTCTTCTACAAATACAATTTCCGAATTGCAAAGATAATCAATTTTATTTATCTGGTGATCCATTTAACTGTGCTTTTCTTACATATTGCTTCTTCTTGTTCGCGCTCATCTTATTCCTTCTTAGGTTTGACCTCCATATTACAATAATCTTGTTGCTTCGTGACTACCATGTAGAGCGTTGCAAGATATTTTATCCCCGCGAAACGCGCCAGCAAGCCCGATATTGTCCTCGTCGCGAGATGAAAATATATGTGTGCCAGCCATTATGCTGCATAAAGTTCGTGTCTTTGGTGTCGAAAGGAATTCTCTCTTCTCGCAATAGCCGGAGCCTCGTCCGGAGGCTCATTGTCTTCGAATCGGGGTCATATCGCGTTCGTGTTCAGGCGTATTCCGACAACAGATTCGCGGAACGCAGAAACCTTTTTTTGCGCCCTTGACGCATAAATCGGTCTTAAACCTGCGAATGGCTGTGTTTGCGAGAAAGTGACGTCGTTTGTTCGCACATACAATTATTGCGCCTGTATTCCCAAAGTTTTTCGCTGCGTAAAAAACACAGCTTTATTTATAACTTTATACAGCTATTTCAAATACTGAGAGAATTGAAAAGCGCAACTATAATCCATACTATTTATAATTGATGCGCAAGAAAAAAGTTACATTTGACGCGAACATGACTTATTGATATATTATCATTCTATGCGCATCTTGCACGAAATGCAGTCGGTCGATCTATGAATTATTAAGAGATCTCCGGTGGATCTGGAGAAAAAAGCAAACGTAAAATCATGAATGCACGGAATTTCTAATGGCACGACCGTGGGACGGAATACAAAGCTAAACACGCCACGATGAAATTCCCATCAACGCTGCTTTTCTTGATTTCCGCACTCACGGTCGGCAATTTAAAAATTCTTCGGATTTACGCGTCTAATTTTGCCGCGCGCTCCTACGTGAGGTCACCTCGCTTACGACACGCGACGATACATTACCGTTTCTAGCCGTATGTAGAACGATAACTCGCGAGAAACGAATATCGGTTCTATCCAATGCAATTTGTACAACTTTGCTCACAGCAAGCGAATTGAAGGTACTTGAACCCCAGGGGCAAACAGCTGCCACCGAAAATTTTAAATTATAAAAATTTTTTGGGTACGTTGTGAATTTTTTGCATAATACATTACAGCAATAAAAAAATATGAAACATGAAATATTTTCACTGCTATTTTTTACTTCTGTTATAACAATAAATTTTTGTTCACGGTCTTTGGACAATATAATAAAATCAACAAAACGTTCGTGAAATAATATAAATAGTTTTATACAATGTTGCAACTTATCGAATTTTTATAAAAACATCAGTTTTTTTATATTTCAATGCTCGAGATAAGCGCCTGTGCAATAATTCGTCATTGTCTTAATGGATAATGTCGTTTTGGGAATTGCGCGCTATGCATAGATCGCAACTTGGATTATATATCACATCGGTCTATCTGACGTGTAAGCATGTATTATATACATCCAAACGTAAATATGTATTTTCAGTTGGTTGGGGGGTCCCCGTCTTCTATCTTGACAAGCACGATACTGCAATTGTCGCGCGTCCAACAGTATGGCACGATATCAGGTTATCAGGTGGCAATGCTTGATGTGACGAGGGACAAGGGACATTTACGTACAAAATCAGCAAGGCACAAATAGTCTTGTGCGACGCGGAAATTACCGAGTAAAAAAAGAAGAGGGAGAGTGGTTCGAATTGGGAGTTATCGAGCGAACGTATCCTCTACACGTCCTTCCTCACATTTTGCGCAAACAGAACGTCCTTCGATACTGTCGGCCACTTATCACCGTCTTAACCCTCATCTCTCAACTCTCGACTCGTTGAACATCCCTCCTTAGCTTAACACATTTGTGATGATAACTGGCGCTACAGGGCGGACGTTTCTCATTTATATATAGATGAAATGCAATCAATTATATATTTAGACAGTTAAATGTACTGTGTTTAGAGATTCAATTAAACAATAAGCACGTTTGAACAACTTTCATTATTAGAGCAGTTTAGCTTATATATTCTATTATTACTAATTTGAAAGAAAGTTGAAAACAAAAAGAAATATAAAAACTAGTGCGATATTATAATTTAAAATATATTGCAATTGAATCTTTTAAGAAAATTCTTCTGATAGAAGTTTGCATGCAGGGAAAAAATGACAATAAATAAAATAATAAAGCGACTGTTTTGACATTTGTGGATTCTAATTTGCGCTAAATTCTTAATTCGTCAGAGATTGCATTCTTTTCTGTAATGTTAGATATTTGATTAGGTTTCACAAAGTTAATCGAAATCTGGATGATATTTGTATCATGCAGCCTTGTATTTAGATTTTGTTGAAATTCCGATAACAACCGAGACAGTTGATATCACCCCAGGCAGCCTTTTCTCTCGAACTCTTTCCGTATGCACGGCATAGCGAAGTGTCGTTGTCGAGGATATGAGATTTTCTAAAACTTTCAGAGCGTGAGTTTGACAAAAAAACCTGGTGTTTTTTTTGTATGGCTACAGGCATTTTCTTGCTACATCGAAGAACGAAAGTTTCTTTGATCATCAAGGGCAGATTAAAATACGATGGTAAAATCTTTATAAATGACGCCGTAAATATACCAGCCGTGTTTTCTAAATGCTTCAAGATTTACGAAACAGTGCACACAGTAAAAACATGTCTGAGTCTTTCCGCTCTTTCATCTATCGCAGTCTGGCGTATACTCATACAAAATGCATTGCGGTGCATTTGCACCGCGCCGCTCGCATGCAATTTTTCATTCGCTCGTACAAGAATTAAATATCCATTAATTTCTCCCCATTCAATATCCGCCACGATAAAAGCAAAATGTCGCTATCCAACGTTAAATTTTAATATCGGCAGAAATACTTTCAAATATTTTGCGGCGCCTTGAGTGCGACGTTATTTCGAAAAAGAGCAGCGCATTGCTCCAGAGATGTAAGTCGATGGACTTACCCGTCAGGAAGGACAATCGTCGCATCGCCGGAAACGGATGGTTTCCGCTTGTATCCAAGAGATCAAGCTGGTGAACCTCGCCTCTGATCCTATAAAGTTTCCTGTGAAAATCTTCTATCGTTGGCGTGTAGCTCTCCTCGAATTTGTTGGACAGAAATCTGAAAGCGACAGCGATTTTACTCGCATAAGCGCTTCGTTATTTTGTCTCTATTTTTCTCTATAATTCTCTATAATTCTTCGTTTATCGGTTTATACCTTTTGAACTTTAAATTTATATCCACTTTTCTATTTCTGTAAACTTTTCATATTATCCAATCGATTAATAATATTATATAATCTAATATATAATTTGCAATCTAATTCTATTTGTTACTATAATTAATATAAACCTGTATTATTATAAAGCTTTAGTTATATAGCTATAGTTCTATTTTGAACGCTGTTGTAATGTAGATATATTTATCTTTTACAGATAAAATGCATGCGCGCGCGTTGTTAATTGCGGAAGTGTTGATTTCGGGAGTGACGTGATAGTTTCGTGCGATTTTTATGTTCAAACACATACGTGAGCAATGCGTGTGTTATCATATTCGGGCACACGCACGAACAGTGCCCGTGTTATCGTAACGCGAACGCGAATGAGTATCATAAAAAACCACTGAGAAGGAGTGACCTAGGGGATATCGGGCGACGTTGGAGCAGTATTGTGGTAAGTAATTTATTGCAAAAATGCAAACTTTTTTAGTCACCTTAATATGAGGATATGGAGCTGTTTTTCGTAGATAACTCCGAAAAAAGTATTCAGCAGTAGCGAGTATGAACACATCCGTATTATTTAGACGATAAATTAATGTGATTTAGAAACTTACAAATTAAAATTTATAAATTTCTAAATCACATTAAATAGTATTCGATACCTTTTGAACTTTTCATTAAATCCGATATAATTTTCCTCGTATTTTCAGATTAAAAACATTAAATGATACACAAATTGCTGGATACTTGAGAAAAAAAAATTATGACACATTAATTGTTTATTAATGTACTACCTCGTAATTTTATTAAATTATTTGCGTTTTAAACACTGCAATTAAACAATCTATTTTATAAAATTAAAGCAATTAATTTTTTTATTTGATTATGTAAACGTATTTTCTGAAGCAAATGCGGGTTTAATGAATACAGAGTTAATTATAACACCGAGTATTTAAAAAGTCACGTTCATGGACGACGTTAAACGTCTGCTTCGTTTTTTGAAATGGCTCATTAGCGGTAGCAACACATGTAAAAAAATTTGCTTCGCATGCATGAAGCTGATAGTTAAACGCCGTATGAGAGCTTGCGTAATTGCGTAATTCAGAATAGCCTATATAACTTTGGACTTTGAGCCGCATATTTTCGACGTTTTGCGCAGAATTGCTACGTTCGTCAATGTACAGAATCGGCCAGCAACGAAAAATTTTGTTGTCCTCTTAATAATTGAAAACTGCTCCTTTGTCTCGATGAGAAAAGAATTATAATTAGCTTGCAGTTTTAACAGCCCGATCCAATCATTCAAAAGGATTAGCTTTTGTTCTATCAGGGACACATGGTGGTTTTTCGATATCGTATTGTACGATAGCAGTGGTCGTGCAGCAATAGCAAACACAATAATGTGGCGCGTAGTAGTGAGTTGCCAACACAGTTCAAAGATTAATTGAATTACATTGTTTCACACTATTAGTAATCGATCTGCGAAAGGGAGCACGACGAACGGAATGTGGAGGGCTGAACGCAGAAAAGCGTATAGGGAATACCAAACGTATAGAATGCACGGCGGAATCAAATTGGCCAAATTCTAGCAATAGGCATTTAGAGAAAATATTTTTAAAGCAAACAAAGATGAAGAAATTAAATAGAATAAAATTACATAACTAAATTAGAAAATATAAATTTATAAAACGTTTCTATATTTATAAATATATAGATTTATAAAATATCTGTATATTTTATAAAATTACGTTTGATAAAAATAATAATAATAAGACAAGAAATAAAAGTGACAGAGCGACTAAAGCGAGAAAAGAGCGCTTTTGTAAGCTGAACATTACGATTTGTCTATTTCATGTGTTTACCGTGCTACAATGGCGGTTTTTCCAACACGGGCACTGCCGAGCATAACAAGGCGATAGCAGTTACGCGGCGGCGGCTTGCAGGCGTCCTCCTGCGACGAGGTGGACGCGGGGCTCGGGCTGACAGGCATAGCGAGCATTCCATCCTCCGGGCCCGAGGGACCCTGACCCTCCACCAGCTCCGGCTCCGCTTTCCCTCCCCGCCGACCGCGAGCGTTAAGCCGATGCTCGGCGGGCTCGTCGGCTGCACTTCCGCTTCTGCAGAGCCTCTGCACGCAGCACAAAAGTCGGCCGCACGCCTCCAGCTACGCAAATGAGAATTATTCATCAGGGGATGCGGCATTAACCCTTTGACCCCCTTATTATTTCTCATATATGTTAAATTTCAAAGTCCTTGTATAATTTAATCAGTCAAGCTGAGACGGAAACTGGTATAAAAATAATGTATATTTCACGTAACATATCGTCGCGCAAAAATATAGTTATTTTGCTGCGTTCTAAATTTCTAAAATAATTAGAAAATATCTTATTCTTTTGATACAAATACCCAGATAGCAAAATGTTAACAATGTTGGCAGATTGACAGCAAATTTAATCAAATTTTGTTAAATTTGCTGTCAATCTGCCAACATTGCTAACATTTTGTTTACTGGGCTAGGAACAAAGCAACAATAATGTCGAAATAATATTTCAATGATGAAACGGGTTAGTGTTGCTTGCATTTCTGGTTTTCAGTATAAATTTGGATCGCTTGTTTACGTTTTATATAGAATTTCAATAGTGTGCAATTCTCTTTTACGTGAAATTACACAGAAAATCCACAGATTTTTAGAAAATCCACAGATTTCACTAAATTTAAGAACTAAAGTCATTAATAGATAAAGTTATTAATTTTTATTTCTTACTTTTTTATTATTATTTCCATCAAACGTAATTTTACACATATAATATTGTTATAAATTTATTTCTCTTAAATGTAGTTACGCCATGCAGTATGTCATGTGCTTTGTGCATGTTTCGCGAAATCCGACAAACAATCGTATTTACAGTACTTTTCCGAGCTTGAAAATTTTCCAATAAATAAAAGGATTACGATCGTGTCCAGGCTTGCAGACGATAGTGTATCCCTCCCCAAGGAATCGTGAAATGTAGAAAGAATGAGATGTTCGAAATCCAAGCATGAATGCATGAAGTCCGATTGAATTTTCTTGGATTGATTCGTGGTGGAAAATTTCGCCAGAAATACTTTTATTAAAGCGGGAAGGGAAAATAAAGAAAACAGACGAGCATTCCGAAAGCCTCTCGAGAATGTTCTCGAATATTTCCCTTGTTTTCTGTCGAATGTTAGAATATTTGGAAGTTGTTTGTAGAAACAATATTGGAAAAAATCCCATTTTTCCAGAAGTCGAGAGATGAAACACTACTGTGATATGACATTATCGGCACATTCGGCATTTTCAATCTCCGCAATTATACAATTCCCGATAAATTGTTGTAGAGTGTAGCATACTCGGTGAGCATCACATATTTTATGAAGTTTAACGAGAATGCTTGTTACGTCGGCTTGAAAAAGTTTCGAGGAGACGTGCTATATAAACGCGAGAAACTTAGTGTAGTAGTATGTAAGTGCTATGGGAATTGGAGGGTTAAGGTTCCTTAAATACATCTTGGAATATCCTAAGATAAATTTGAAATACTTCGCGCATCCCCCTTGTATACTCATGCATTACACGTGGAAAATACAACCTTCTTCCGCATAACTCATTTATTTGAAATGTATTGTTCTATTTCGCATTTTCCATTTAAATTGCGAAGAAATAATAAAGCGTGAAAAACAAAAGATTGTAAATGTAAAAATATTTTTATCATTAATTTTCTCTTTAAAAAACATATCAGTATATTATACCCACAATATTTTATAATTTATAATTATATTATAAATATAATTATATTATATTATAAATTTTTAAATTATATTATATATAAATTATATTAAATTATATTATATATAAAATATCGTGGGTGTAATTCAGAAAAACTTTATAAAATATAGAAGAATGCAAATAATATTTTTTCTATATTTTTAAAATTAATATGTATTGTTGAAAAAAGTAGTTAGTAAAATTTTATTTTTTTTACAACTTACAATTTTTCTATTTCTCGTGTTCAAGCAATAATTATTTATGTTTTTCGAATGTTTCTCGGATATCAAAAGTGGCTTTATTCACACTTAAGAAACAAAGATTTTATCTACGGTAAATGATAACATTCTTCTTCGTTTTTGTCTTTGGAAAGTTTACCTTGCGACTTGGATATTCGCAGACGCGACCTAGTCGCAGAAACTAGTGGGATAATAGAACGCGTTACATCTTTACCATAACGCCGTGCATTTCTAACTTGAGCGCGCTGAATAGACGACTAATGATTTCAACAAAGCAAGTTCTGAATACCGCTTAACACCGTTTTACGCACGTTAGTTAGAGAAGACCTATTAGAAGAGATAGGAACGGTGCTTTACTTGGTGAAACGATACTAAAGCTACTTGTGAATAATTCTATGATTTTTTCAGAAAAAAGAAAAATTAAACATTTAATTACCAAAAATTTAGATTTGAATACCACTAAATTTATTAAACTACTTAGATTCGTTCATTAATAACTTTGAAAATTGTGTTAAAATGTAATTTTTGCTTTCAAAACTATAAAAGTTTGTTATTGCACTAATCGTCGGACAAATAATCCACATTTATCTTGAAACTGAATAAATGGAAAATTTACAGAGCGCAATACGGGTTGTTGATCGAGAATCTTCGCGGACGCGTTTCGTTGAAAAATACATGAAGTAAACTTGATGCTCGTCGTCGTTGCTCGGCAAATTTACCTTTGGACAAGGCGGTGTACCGCTCCGTGTACCTCAGTTTCGAGACGATATGCAAGAGGTGAGGCTTTATAAATATTTAAATGGGACACCTGATGCCCGTCGCCGAGGGTGTGGGCTGCAATTATTAAAGCCTCCATTAAAACACGTCGCACGTATTGCTCTGTTTTTTTCTCTCCTTGTCTCTTTAGATATGTAATAACCTATTTCGTATGAAAGTGAACATAGATCGCGTTTTATCTTCCAGAACGGTAGCTGTAGGAATCGCCCGGATATACTCGACTGTCGTTTAGCAAATGGCGGCATAAATCGTGCGACATACAGATAGAAGAACTTCGTTTCAACTTTATCTCAAATATCGTTTCATTTTGACCATTACCGCACGTCGTTGAGCTTTTAAACCTCCAAGCAAAATTGCAATTACCGACCGCAATTGTTTCAGTGTTGAGAGCTATTATTACTTCGATAATGGTTTATTTCTGTTCTACACCGCGGAGAAATGGGGTTACGCTATTTTTTGTCGCATTAGCTATAAACGTACGGAAAGCGAAATGCTGGAGAACTTTCGCGTATGCCGGCAGGATCATTTCTATCGTCATACCTCCGTGCAAGTGTGACGAGTGTTATCCGTCTCGAGATACGTCTCAATGGTATCGACATTTTCTGCAGTTCCATTCGCGTATCTTTTTCCGTCGTACAAATACTTCTCGAACCTGTCTATATTACTATTTTTAGGATTTATGAACGGTTTCAGCAGAAGTCGGTTAACTTTAGATGAAGTACTTTCATCTACCACAACTACATTCCCTTCTAGAATTAGATCTGGTATATAAAAAGCGGAGATTTATATTTTTCTCTTATTATTTTTATACGTGTAATTTCGGAAAGAGTTCGTTAAATTAAGGTTAGCTCTTTCATTATTTCTTACTACCATGGTTTTTTTTAAGCACAACTTTTTACGAAGCATTCAATTATGCATACAATAAGTATAATTTGATAGAGAAACAGGAAAACACAATGTGTGTATTTTCCTGACAAATCTGAAATAATTTTCAGTCATTATTTAATGATTGAAATTATTTTCAATCAATACGTTAATTCGTGCTTCTCTTATCAACATTGATTAAGATTAAAAGTTAAAATTAATCGATGCTGATAAGAGAAAGCACGAATTAACGTACTGTGATTATACAAATATCACGGAATGATAATCTTCGTGCCAATTTTTGTTCCAATTCCCAGACCGCTATCGAAGACAATGGACCCTCAAGGGAAGTAGTAACGGTTTGCTTATGGTCTGACTGTGAACATTCGCTGCAAATGGTAGTGAGTTCCTTCAATGGTGCCAAGATAGAAACTACATTAAGCTGTGAGAATATGTAAATGCTGATATTAGAGCTCGTGTCATTATCTCTTATCTTTCCGACCGCCTCAAAGTAGTCGAAAATAATCACTTCGATCGACGATTGCACGATTCGAGCTACCTTATCAGGTCAATGTATCTCTCGTATATTTTTAGCAACGACATTAGACATAGAATCTTAGCCAGAAAATCTGACCGTGAAACGTGCAGACTTCTATAAGGTTCCGCTTTAGGTAAGATTAAATTACAGATAAGCCTTGACATTAGCTGTAGATTTTAATCTCTGCTTACGATAGCATCAGGAAAAATGGATTTTTAATGAAATCTCGCATTCTCAAAGAATTCGTTATATTCGTGTACCTTAAGCATTTGTTGGCATGTTACACTTTATATTTGCTGTCGCTCTTTGCGATATAATACACAAGCTCAGAAAAATGAGCGACAAATATGTGCCACGCGTGTGCTATTGATTTTACGATTGCGCGTTACGACAAAGCTCTCGTCTACACGCGAGGATTTGAGAAACATTGATCTCTTAACGCCAGCGACCCGACCGAACTCTAATACGACTGAACAAGATATATCGGTTGTCCGAACAGTGCCGGCAACATCGGCAATCGGATTATCATGACCGTTGTTCGACCGCTCTCGGCAGGACACGCCGTTCGGTGATATCGGACAAAGTTCTGAGTGTATCACACAGACGTTATCCTCTTAATGTTACGTAGCTTAATCACACTAAGCGGATTCGCCCGTCAACTCTCGCTAAACATCTGTTTAATGATTCAATGACATAATATTTTCTCGATCAGCGATCGACTGAACTTGTGTTTGATGTTTGCGCAGGTGTCCCAAGCTTAACGAAACCTCACAACAATATACCATTGTTATATTGTTCCAAGGCAATTGATTATAGGATGTAATGTTTTGTTCAATACTTGATAGTAAATAAATTGAAATTTTACTGTTTGTATTGTGCTAATTATTTATTCGCATTTATTAAGTCGGGCTATATATGCATCAAGCAGTTTATTATATTAGTTACTGTATTTCAATATGCTATTTATAGTAATATTTTATTCAGCTGCTGCATATTTTATTTTATTTGGTAGAAACATGATACACTATTGGTGATATATCTTTAGTGGCGAAACATCATTTTCGCGATATTTCATTCATCGTCGTTAATCGTCGTTGAATATTTCATTCAACGGCGTGCTCGATTTGGTGCGCGATTAAAAACTTTAAGCCGCACACGCGCGGCGAAACCGGCTTCCTATAATCTCCAGCCCGGTAAAAGCAGTGATATTATATGAACCTGGAGTTATGCAAGTATATAATTACGACGCTAAACGATTACTCCGCCCCATTTAATCCTAGGCTGACACCCTTTGCCGCCAAGTCGTTCGTTCTGACATCGCCCGAGTCACGAAGCAAAATAGTTAAAAAGCCGTCGGTTAAAAGATATTTCCCGGGGGAGAAATTTTTTTTTTACTTTATACCCGACTTAAATCATAATAAAACTGAAATTAAGTATAAGACAAACAAGAAATCAAGCGCGGTTGAAATGTAAATAATAAATAATTTACCATTTTTCTTATTGTCTTATACTTACTTTTAATTTGATCCAGAGAAACTGTTTAATATCCAGTACAGTATTATTTATTCAATGATTTGTTTAACACGTATTTTCTGATTATTTAACGATACGAAATATCGCCAACACTGAATGATCGTCACAAATCTATCCGATACAAGCAATAATTGAATAAAGACGATTTCTCGAAGTTCTCACTTTATCAGTAAATTGCAGCTACAATTAGGTAGTACGGATACGCTATTCCATCTGTAGAGAAAAGTCCGAGTAGAAGAGTGATTTCACCTCTCTTCCTCTTTCTCTTGTACCGCCTCTTTCCCTCCGGCACTCTTCTCGCTACGCTTCTCGCATCGTTACTTAACTTGGGACTAACTACTCGCTAGCATTCTATCACTGAGTGCTTTTGCTTGCTCGCGTTGTAATCTGATTGGGCTCTCGTCGTTGACTGTTATTTCGTTTGCAAGTTCGACCGGCGACTGCACGTTGTTGTCGCTGGTATTGTTGCTATCACTGTTTCCCACATGCGTCTGAATGCAAGTAACAATCGTTGATAGCAGCGAGGGCTGAAAGTGATTCACAGTTTACGAGCGAATATCATGTAGAATACGCCTGTCAACTTCAGTCGCAATGGCCGAAGAAAGGCTTACGTATTAGCACGGTGGAAATAACTTCGTTAATACTCGTGTACATAACATATGTGGTGTATTCTAAACCTTCTGTTCTTGATATGTAAACAAGTTTGACGTTTAAAATATTTAAATATCAATGCGATCAATTTTTAAAATCTAGAAAATTAAATGCTCCACAAAGAAACAAAATAGCAATCTTTGCAATCGTGCAATTTTTCAGCCAATTTTATATGAAAATTAATTGCATCACATATTTAAAATTGAAAGAAATTGGATTGTGTTTAATTAAATCGTTGCTAAAATAAAATCATCTCTGAAAAAAGAAAAAAAAAAAAAAACAGAGAAGAGGGAAATCAAGAAAGTTGTGAGCGAAAAGAAGCACAAAATAATCCAGAATATCTTACATAGATCGTCATCACCGTGAATTTCCATCGCAAATATACATACTTCCTTATACATGCGAGATACGAGCTTGTGCGTTAGACTCGATGTGTCTGGCACGCTATAACATGGAGATAAAGAAGCAGGTTTAAAGGAAACAATGTCTCGAGGCGAGTTTATTTTTGGTTCGCGCATCGTTCGAGTTAGTAAGGAAGCTTTTACGCGGCGAACTAATCGACGAAAAGCTCGGCACCGAATTTCAACTGACGGCAGGTCACGTCCCGTTAATTAAGAACTTGATTGTCTCTATTGATCGACAATTGTGAACAACCACACCCGCCGCACTCCGAATGAAAGAGCTCTTGTCGCATTTATTCATACTTGTCCACCACATTTCAGCGTTGTACTCTCGCGAGAGATAAAACGTGAAAAGAGCGCGGCAATCCCGCATTGGTTGTGTCAGTGTTTGGTAATCGATGATAATCACTCAGCCGGATGTAATCCAATGTCGATGTATTCCCTTGTGTTTTTAATTACTTAATATTGGATGCAAAATTGTTCAGATGCATTTTCAGAGATTTTTATTGAACGTGAAATTTTTCGGTTTACCCATTAAAATTTTTTGTATTAATTTTAGTAATAAATTTTTTGTTTAATTTGTAATAAATATTTCCTTAGTAAAAAAAATGTCAAAGCATCGACAGCTTTTGAGTTACAAGCGCTTGAAAGTAAAGGACCTTCCGTTTACTAAGCTTTCCAGGGAAAATTGAATAACGAAACTTCATTGTCCATCTAAACTCAAGTCAACTTTGCTTCTTGAGAATTTTAATTCAAGGTACCAAGGTATTCAATATTGAGTATTAAGAAGCGGTGGAATTTTCCTGGGTGGAAAGAAAATATCGATCGCAAATTCGATAAGCAATATATACGATAAAAAATCAACTACGTTAAATTAAAGCCGGAGGTATGATAGTCGATATACAAATATTTTTTATTTGCTTTTATACTGCGTATATCAATTATTTCTTGCGGCACATGTAATGTGATGACGGAAGACTGCCCTATCGAGTGATTGTCATTTGAACCGAAAATTCGCGCATCGTAACGATCGTAACGATGCATCGGAAGCATGCACAAAAGCGTATCGCAAAGAGACACGATGCTCGATGTACCGCGAGAAATTTGACGACGCGGGTTATTGGCGTGGAAATTTCTGCTTTTTTCATCGCAAATAGTTTTCTTTGTAAGAATCTAACAGATGCTTTTGCCGAGCTAAAGGAAATTTTCTTTGCTTCGTATTCGCGTACAATCGCGACGCTCGCTGCGAGTTTCGACGCGATGTTGAATAATCGTGCGAATGCATTTACAAACGCTACCGATTATCTTCGTGTAGCCTACTTCCTGAAATAGCTAGTTTTCTCCGCGACCTCTACCTCGCAAGTGTGATAAATTCGGTTATTGGGTCGAGAAATCGAGCGGATTTCAGAAATAATATCCTCGCTTTCTACAATATACAGTTTTTCTCATCAAATCTGTCGGAATATTTTGTTCTGTCCAGGGTTGTTTCAAGAGAAAATAACCGATTGCACTTAAGAAGATAGGTCGATGAATAAGTACATATTTGTGTACTAATATTGTACTAATATTTCTACGCCAATTGTGTTGTCAATTCGCTAGTATGTGTTTGTTTTATAAATTGTTTACACTTCTAAAATTACAATATCACTTTCAAACAACTTCTAAAATTATAATATTACTTTCTATTCTTGAATCGATGATATTTATATTTCAATACGTAACAATGTTTCGAAAAGAGCAGAATATCTTAAAAATATTATGGAGTATTTAATCTCTATTTTTATTCAATATTATCGGTTTTAAAAGGAATACATTTTTTATCAGCTTTAAGTTGCTGATGTCAGGAAGAGTCTTGAGCACTCAAATCGAGTTTATTAATTGTAAAATTGAATAAATATTTGTGATTGTATTGAAAAATCTTATCAGAGAGATAAAAAAAACTAAAAAATTTTCTAAAATATTATTTTTGTAATTTTTTAATTTCAATATTATTATTTTAATTACATAATTAAAATTTGTTATAATAGAACGCGTTATAATTAACATATGTATGTTTTGTTGTTTTGTTGTTATTTGTATATTTGTTGTAATTAATATGGATTTATATAGCAATGCGGACGAATAGTTTTATCGATTCAGCTATCGATATTTCATCTTTAAACTTGGGAATTGTGCGGTTACAACAGCCATAGCTTATAATTGCTCAATAAAGAAGCTTGGTTACGTGTACGCGATGAAGTTCGGTTGCAGAACGCGGTTACGTCTGTTGACGGTGCAACAAGTCGGGTTAACAGCTGTTTCGGCCGCATATAGTTATGTGCACGACGACGGTGCTGTGGCACTTCGATTTGGCCCAAGTCCAGGTTGAGTTTGCCGGGCTTTAGTGAACTTGGGTGTTACGTTCGTTGAATAGAAAGCCGTGCTATCAGCCGTGTAAGTACAAAGCTGCAGTAAATGAAGTATTTCTCCGGTTTAGAAACACCAAATAGGAAAGAAATCGTTATAAATAATAATAAAGCATGGCATTCTCGATATAGCTGATATAATGAGAAGCTTACTTAGCTTGTTACGGTTCAAATTAATTTCGACAAATAAATCAATATATACTAAGTATTTTGCCCTGATTTTAACATTATACAGTAACGAAAATAACGATAAATTTTTATTATTTGGAAAATTTTCTGAAGATTAGAAAAATATAGTTTGCTAATTATTATTACTGCTTCAACTATCTAGAAAATTTATCTGGAGAATTGTCGCAAAACACTATGTTAAGTCCACCTCAATGCATAACAATAAAGAATTAATTAAAATTGTGATTTATTAAAATTGCAAATTGCTGTACAGTCTCGCGCTTTTTAATAGATACATAATTATGGAAAAAAAACTGCATAGTTATAAATTCCGCTCGTATCGAAAATGTTTTAGTTTACGTACAAAATTGCGTCCGTCAACTGACGTAATATGTATCGATTATTGAAAAATGCGGGCATAAGCTTCCGGATTTCCGGTTTTTCCACTACTGCAATATTTCACATATGCGCTGAATGTCATGTTTTCAGATACGAGCACGTGTCGTAATGGCTCATAACGAGGTGTATAATGCGCGACCTACCGCTCGCGAATCAATAAAGTCCACGCTACGCGGGCACATAATTATTAACTCTTTTAAAGCCGCGCGTTTTTCTCAAACGAGAAAAAAATGCCGCCCTATAACATTATATATGTGCAAACTTTGCACTATTTGCGGAAAACATATACAACGTGCGTGCACGTAGGGTTTTAAGGGATTTTCTCGACCGCTTAGCGGAAAATCTTTGTGTTCAATGATCATCCACAGAGGTTAGACGCTTTTTGTTTTTATTAAATCGGTTTTACCGACGCAATATAAACTCCAGGTAGCTGTGCTATGAAGGTAATGTTTACAGAAAAATATCAATCTGTTGTATTGCTTTTTGCAGAAACTTGCTTGTGCATTATTTGTCGCACGGTGTCATACAGATTTATTGTTTTTTAATTCTACATGATTTAATTTTATTATAAAACTACTTTTTCTATATAGAAACATTTAAGTTAATTACAAAAAGGATAAATATTATGTAAAAACGTTTCAGAATTATGAATTTATATTTTTTTATATTTTTTTATATTTTTATATTTATATTTTTTAAAGAAACGGCCATTATATATATATATATAAACATTTATGAGAAGTAAACAAAATTCTGAGAGATTGGAGCGATAAGCTCCAGTCATGTTAAAGGATTTATTCACTTAGAAATAAGTGTATTGATCCGTATTAAACAAATTTTTTTTAACATTTAAAGTACTGACAGTATAAAAATATTTTTTTATCAAAAATTATATTTTTGACAAGTGTTAATAAAATTGGCCAATAATATGTTATAAAAATTAATAGTTCACGAAACATATTGATGGTATGTTTGATATATTTTTCGGAAAAATTTTCTCTCTGTATTTCGCAAAACTTCAAATATTGTAAATCCAACGATAGTACATAAAAAATATTATTTTTTTGGAATAACGAGATTAATATTGCTTAAAAGACCGCAAGTGTAGAGAAACTCGAAAGGACTGTCAGGACGGATTGGCAGGACATTGAGTAAATAGAAGATCAAATCACCGAGACCGAGGGCCTTTCCTTCTAGACGTCTCTCATTGCCAATATATCACGGAGCGGATATATGACATCCGTCCGAACGTTGAAGCGAAACATTTTAACGCGTTTATGAGTGTATTTAATCATAGTCAGCAATAATCATGATTAATTTCGATGCGACATGCCTCTAAAATTTTAATTACAAAGATAAAAAAACAATTACATTTAATGATTATACATTCCATTATATTTCCGTAATTCCATTCAAGAATCGGTTTCCTAAATTTTTATATATTTTGTTTTTTGTTTTTCTGCAAAATATTTTGATTTATTCTTTTTACTTTAAATATTATCAAACAGAAAGAATATTGAGAGAGTAAATATATTTTATTTAAAATGTTATTGTATGAAAAGTTATACTTTGGCTTGTGTCAAAATTGATTCCAGAATTATCTAATGTGGAAGAAATTTATTGATCTGCAGATACTAAAATTGAAGTGTATAAATTACTTTCGTGGTTTCATAGATATCGATCGTTTCCAAAAAGCTTTTGTTGTATAGCTATTCTCACCGAAGCAAAGCGATCTCACATCGCAGCATAGAATGTGCGAAACAGTGCAACCGGAGAAACGTAGACCTCTTTGTATTCTCATATTACCGTACAAATGCATTCTAACGTACGTGGCTTACCTCAAGAATGTGGACAAAGCGTTGCCGGAGGAAAAGCTTAGAAACGGGATCCGAGACATGCACCGTCCTGAACGTTAAGGACCCGTTACAGGTCCTCGATTTCTTCTCTCGATCTCGTCTACGCTCTGTCACTTCTCGCTGCACGTCGCGATACACACTCTCTTTATCTCTCTCTTTCTTCTCTCTCTCTCTCTTTTCTTCCTTCTCTTTATCTCCGCTTAGCCGCAGCGACAAGTGGCAGCTTCGGCTACCGCGTTTGACTTTTCGAGTACCAGCAGTATCTCTGTTATAGCAGGCTTTATAACCGCGCTTTAGTTGAACGAGGCCCGGACGTACCTGCCGATATGTCGTGGGTTCATTGATTTCGCGAGACGACTGGGGGGCACGCGATGATCCGCACGAGGACGTGTTCGAGGGAGATCTCAAATGAGGAGCGAGCCAAAGCGATGCCGGTGCGAAGCGCTGACTGAACCACTGGCGAGGCACAACGAGGGGTGCTCCGTACGGTGTGCTCCGATCCCCTCTGCTACTCTCACCCTCTCGATCGGTCCTCTCTCTCTTTCTTTCTCTCTCATCCTCGCTTCTCCCCCTCCGAACATCCCTCCCCTTTGCTCTCCCTCTCGCGCGCGCGTTCTCTCGTTCTCCTCGCCGCGCGCCTTCCCCCCAACGCGTACGACCCTACGCTACGCTATCGTCCTCGCCGAGATATAACAGTGTACACACGCAACACAACGAAACATCATTGGCACACGACTGATACGATCCTGCGCCCTAAACCTCGCAGGAATATCGCAAAGCTCGTCCCTTCTTTCTCTCGCGTCAGAGCGTCGATGAGATTTAAGATTTCACATATGACGGTGGGATTCCTAACGAACGCAATTTCGTATACCATCGTTTTTCTCACGATCACGAAAATCATTTTGCGGCATAGTACTGTTATTTTCCAATGTGAGATTAGAATCGCGTGAGATAATCAAAATTTTCAAGTAAATATATGAGACAAATTTTCAGTGGTAAATTCAATTTTAATAAATAACTAAATCTAATAGATGACGAAATCTTTCAATTCCCTCAATAATGAACATTTTTGTAAAAATTGTATGAGAATAATAACTATATAAATTTTTTATATATGCTAAATTAATTTTTTATGCAAAATTAAATTTTTACATATATTGAGAATATTAATAATATATCTATCATATAACTTATCGATTTCGAATAAAATATGATAAAACAGTCATCTGAAAAGATTGCTAAAGTTATACATTCCTCAAGAATGACAATGTGTGTTCACAAACATCTCGCCTTACGTCCTAAACGGTATGAACATTAAGGGAGATGGCCTTAAGCTGGAAGTATGTGATACGAAGCGAGAAGTCTTATTTTCTGCGCACCGTAATCCTGTCGACATGGCATGCGTTAGGTTTACCTTGGCGAGGAGCGTCGAGCAAGAAATTTAATACCAAAATATGAGAATACAATAGCGAGGAGACAAGAAGCATAAATCTGAAATGACTTGGCGCGATAAGAAAAAGAGAATTCTTTCGCGGATCTCTTAGCAAAGATCTAAAAATAAAACGACGACGAAAATTCATAGCGTGAAAATTCAAAAGACATAGAATTAAAAAAAAATTTTAAAGAATGTTGAATTGATCAAGATATTGAACTGATTAAGAAGAATCACTTTTCGTGATTTTTATAGGGCTTTTATATAAAAAAAATAACAATCTTCGCAATATTACAAAATAATATACTAAATAATCATGAGAAATTCAAATTTTTCATAGGTGTAATTATTATATACATGTGATATTTTAGAGATTTTTGAAAACTAAGAGATGCAGAAATATTTAAAAGTCAATTACTTGCATAAAAATAACATTTGATTATTGTATATTTAATTATTATCGAATATTAATTCTTTTTTAGTCTATTCTTATGAGGAAAATTTTATGATTATGATTTTTATAATCTAACGCAGTGTTTGACTCAATATTCGTATACATAATATATGATCTCTATATATGTAACTATAGAGATACATAGAGATTACAAATATAGAGATTACAAAAATATAAAATTATATGTGTCTACAGTAAATTACATATATGAAAATGTTTTCATTTATAATTTTGTTATATAAATTTTAATTTAATTTTCAATGTGTTATAAGTTTTTAGTCTGTAGAACATGAGGAGAAAGATTTTATTAATGATAATTATAAATATATTTATTAGAACAAGCATCTCTACAATAGGAGAACATAACAATACATTAATATAGTGCTATCATAATTCTTTAAGATTCATTGATCAAATATTGAGATACGCTTAATCTTCTGAACTGCAGGATCATCCGGTCTGTAAACTAAATTATTAACGTTATTAATATTAACATTAGGATACTATTAGATAAGATGGCCAATTTTTACCAATGATTCTGTTTTATCGGCACATATTCATGAGATTGCATAACAATCATAAAATCTCAAATAAATTCAACCTGAAAATGAATACTTGTTTACTTACTTCTCGGCAATTTGTAATATTTCGGAGTCATATCGTGCGTGTTGTAATAATGTATCATGTAAGCGACACTGAGAAGTGACAATGACGAAACAATTGTGCCTGCCATTATTATTGGGATTTCCGTCCACCCTTTGCGCCAAAAAAATTTAATCTTTGTGACTGAAATGAAACAGGAGGAAAACGTTTATTTGCGATATTGTTCTTATGCTTTTTCTAACAAATTTATTCGATCTTACAAGCGCTAGTTCCTCGCAGGCGACTTAAGTCCTCGGCGGTCTTCCATCGTACGTTGAATTTTACCATGGCTGTCTATTTAGTCGATTCTAATTCAACACAAATCAATTAACGTTTACGAATATTCCGAAATTACAAATGTCACAGGAAAAATTGACCAAGTGTCCACACGAATAAGGTTAGGAAGAACAGTACAGCTGTTATTGCTGTTCCGTGCGCTGCAAGCGACGACACTCGACAATAGAAGTTATAGTCGGTACTGTCGCAATACGTTTTTATCTATTATCAACCAAGCAGCGTGCGCTGCCATCTTGTGAGCCAAGTGCAAGCTTCCTGATTGCACGGCAGTATGGCCGCCGTTGCGATATCTTTAATTAGTGACAAGTGAATCGTTCCGTGTTTTCGCAGGACTAGCGACGAGCGAGGGGAGCGCATCCGACCGCTGCACGCACGGCAGACCCTGGCGGACCTCGATGAATCGGTGAGTAACAGCATTCAGTCGAATTAACGGCCACACGACAACAACCTCGGTACACCGCGAACGAGCACCTCACACCCTGCCGTTCCCACGCAGCTCTTTTTGCATTATTAGCGACGACATACAGTATCATCGTCCATTGCCGGCGTCACTGACGCCGTTATCGCATGGTTCCGCAAAAACATATATTGTTACTCACACAAAAGTGAGATTAACAAACAATTAACAAGTGCAGCAAACGATTCATTTCGGAGCAACCCGGAACACACGCATTTCAATTATGTCATATCGTGAATTGATCGTGCTCTCGTAAATTTCTCGCGTTTTATGCAGGAGCATTTTGTTTTGTGAATTTGCAAAAATAGTGCACAGAGGATTTGGTTAGGTCGGCGAGACTCTCTTCTCCGGTGTTTACCGCATTTCGAGATTTCGGCCTCCCACATTGTCGGAACAAGAGATTGTCGGTTGGAATGTGCATGCAGGGAGAGTTTGCGGTATACCGAGCGATGTCGCCACGAGGTTGTGACGATGCATTATAGCTGTAGATTTGTGTTATTTATTTATTTTTTTATTGTTGTATTATAATAATACACATATAATTGCAAACGATGCAATAATCTATTTGGTTTTATAATTAAAAAATATAGCTTATTTCAATCATGTTGCAATATTATGTGTTTAGCAATGATGTTGTAACAACATTTGTTGTTATCTTTATTATTAAAGAACGGCATTAAGTGATAAACGATATGTTATTTGTTGTGACACATCGTGACTTCTGACTGTGTAAAAAATATAAAAATAGATAAACCTTATCTTGTGTGTGTGTGTGCTGTTATCACAATCACAAGTTATTTTTTGAACAATTTTAAAGTCGCTAATAAACCTTTTTTTGAAAAAATCGTAAAATTTGCAAGTAAAATACGGTGATATCAAAAATTAGTTAATAAATTAATTAATTCAAATAGTTAAATAACTTTGAGTTAGCAATTCACAGTTTCTTTAAAATTATTTATCGTTTTATTAACAGAGAAAAAAGAGAAAGAATATTTATTTAAACAAAGCCAGATTTAAGTGAAATTGGTATAAGGAAGCCTAATTTTGTTTTAAAATATAGCGTAAATTTTGCTATAGTCGTTAGAATTATCATTTACCCCGAAATATGCTATGATGCTGAAAATGGCACACGTCATGCGAATATCACGCGCGATATTTCTACATTGTGGAATATGTGCCAGAAGATTATGATATTTACGCCACACTATAAATTAAAAATAATTCATATAGAATAAGGAATTTTAGGTCAATAAATACTTTAAAAATATTATTAAGTTGATCAATTATGATCATTTATGTTAAAAGATAGTATTTTTGAATATGAAACAATACAAGATATCTAACTGACAAGTGAAAAAAAAGATTATACATGATTCGATTTCAAACCAATATATATTTGCTAATAGCAAATACTTGAAGTCATTTAAAGAAAATCTTTATACCAAAATGTGAAAACTACAATAGTTTTTGAAGGGGAAGTGTTCAAAGTTGATTAATCAATTTGTCAAAAATTCACACGCTCATGCATGCTGCGAATTGATTTTTATATTCTTATTATATAAGAAATCTACTATTAATAGATGATGCAGTTATATATATAGTCTGAGACACCTTGTATATTTTATAATATTTTTAAATTTATTCTTTTATAATAATATTAAAAAAATATAAGATAAATTTCATTGATTTACTTCAGCACGCGCAGCAGCAGAGTTGATCTGTAACATACAAAATATATCTAAATTGTAGCAGCGTTTAAAATAATTATTTGAAATAAAAGAATTATATATATTTATACCTAATAACTAGAAAAAATCTTTTTTAATAAATTTTTCAAAATTTCTATGCGTTACATCACATAATATTTTGCGTGCAATGATTCGCAAAGACAAATAACAAATAAATAATTACTTACTCTAAAATTATTCCGTTGGCGCCTGATGCTCTTCTTGATTCTCCTTCTCCTTGCGGTTCTTCAAGACATTCACACGCGTTTGCAACGCGAATACAAAAATCATCCGATGTTTTGAACAGTACTCCCGATACGTACCTTATCATATTAAGACAAACATGTAACTCGAATATTATCGTATGGAATACACTTCGCAATAGGTAACGACGGAAAAGGAGATGGAAAACTGCGAGAAGTAGGAAGGGGAGTAATATTGAAGAAAATAACACGCAGATACAGAACGATTTGCCCCGTACAAGGTGCTGCCGTACGAATAATAAGGATGCAATAAACATATCAAGGATAAACTCGCGCCAATTCCGATTTGGGAGAATACGGAGAGTAAGGTGCAATAATATGTCTGCCAATACATAGCGCAAAAGAAGAGAGGGAATATAAATCACGCAGGCTAAAGACAACGAAAACAACCCCCCTCCCCCCCCCCCCCCCAATTAATTTTATTTTAATATTATTAAAAGAATATACTTAAAAATATAAAATATACAAAATGTCTCAGACTAACTGTATCATCTGTTAATAGATTGAGATTTTTCATATAAGGATTTAAAAACCAATACGCGACGTGCCCGAGCGCGTGAGTTTTTGATAATTAATGATTCAACTTTGAACACTTCTTATTTAAAAAATATTGTAGTTCTCACATTTTGATATGAAGAATTTTATTTGTAAATGACCTCAGAAATCTGCTATTAACGGATGATATAATTAATCTAACATAAAAGATAGTTTGTTAGAGAATGACATGTTACTATGTCATATTATATTTGTTGTTGGTCGTTACTGAGAATATTTAATGAACAGAAAACAAAAATTTAATGAGAGAGAAAGCAGTAATCGATGATTTACGCAAAAGTTGGATTTTACTCTTGTTTGACTGTTTTTTATTGTACTCGCGGCACGAATTCCGCTAATTTCAAGGAGAATTTCGTTAGTAGAATCCGTAGCTCTGGAATTTCAGGATTATGCGCCAAAAAGCAAATAGCGCGTCTCGAGTGCGAGAAAAAGTTGTGCTCGCGTTCGCGGCCAACACATGCTCCATCGAGACCACACACATGGTTCCAAGCAACGGAAAACAAAATGTATCTCTTTCAACGCTTTTAGTCTTCGCATTAGGTATGTGAATGCTTTTTACTTCGTGATACTCATATGCAGACATATATTAAAAATGTTTTAGGAAGAGATTATCTAATCAATAAAAAAATTAATTGTTTCTTATCAAAAGTATCGAGGATAATTTTGATTTGTCGCAATTTTTAAATCTTTTACATATTTAAGTACATGAATATACTGCGTCGCAATCTCGCACGTTTTTAGTTTATCAAAAAAATATGTTGACTCTACGTTAGTAGAGATCTTTGGGAATGTATTCATGTAAGATCCTTGAGATCGATATACGGCACCTAGTCAAACTGATTTATTCATGGATCTACCCACGCGGACACGTTTACACCTGCATGAAAGTCATAAGATCTAGGCTCCGTGATATGATCTTTCGATTAGCCTCATCACTGTTGTCGGAAGTATTTAACTTCAAATCAATTCCGGTGTAAAATAATGGAATCTTAATCAAATTTGCAATATTTGCGGAAAATTAATAGCAAAGAATCAATATATATTAATTAATTCACGTTATTTCTAATCATTTTTATTTCTATTAAGGAAAATTTGATTTATTTTGCAATCATTATTGTGTGAAGCTTTTCTTAAAAGTAAGGAATGTAAGTTCTTAACAAAAATATTCGTTGCCGAGCTTAAAATCTTAAACGTACAATAGACCACATTTTATTATATCTTTCTGGCATACGCGTGAAGTTAGCCCCCCAATATTAGAAATAATTAAGATATTTTACATGATTAGATTGCACATTGTTTGCACATGATTGCACTTCTTTTATTTTCGTTTGCACACCTCTAGTGAAAAAGTTATACGTAAAATAACTTAATTATTTCTAATACTGGGGGGGCTAACTTCACGCGTATCTTTCTGTCGATGTCGACGTTGATAAATTATGTAGATACATTGAATAGATTAACAACTATTGCCGTATCTGTTAGGCGAAAAGCTAACATCTATCATGCAGCACTTTTCTACTTATCTGCAAGAAAGCTTTTCCCTTTTAGCTTATGCTGCAATAACAAGGAGTTAGGAAGTCCGACACACTATCACGCTTCTCGTTCCTTGGCACAAGCGGTACGACCGATTATTTATTCGTTGCCTCTTACGCAATGACTCGGGACAGCCGACAAAGTATCAGCCGACAGAAGAACGATGTCGACTCGCGAGAGAATTGTTACTACAACGGCGACAACGACGTGCCGGGGGTGGACGCGTTTCGCGGAACATTCGGGTTAGATTTGCGCGTCGCGAACGGAGTCCGTTTCCTTACCTAAACGCCTTGTCGACGCTTTTGTGACGTTCGCTTTTCGCCTCCGCGTTGCGCATTCAACGACATTTTCCGGCTTAGTTAGCCTAACTGATGACATCAAAAGTGAGAAAATTACGGTGAAACACGCGGAAATGATTCTGGCGACTCGTGTTCACGCAAATAGCTTTTCATCAACAAAATCGTTTTAATTCTATAAAACAATTTTGTTAAATATGTCACAAATTTTATTATTAGTTCGAATTACGTGGAAAAAGTAAAATCATTAAAATTAAGTAGTAGTTATTAAAATACTTTGAATTTTAAAAGACTTTAGATACAAAAGTCGATCATATCGGGAAAAAGACGGTAAATTTTCTCGTGTAGGTATATTTTATACTAATTTTCATATTTCTAATGTCTAAGATAACATATACATACATAAGTATTGTCAATCCTTTTAATGCATTTATAGATAGAAAAAATCATGTACTAGAACTTGTATTAGAAATCTTTTTCACTTTTAGAATTTCACCTTTAGAATTTTCTTTTCGAAATCCTTACCTAAATTAATCTGGTCGTTATCCTGTTCGTTGGTTTTTCACGCGTGGATTCCAAAGCTTACTGAATTGCGGGTGCTTTAAAACGTCCACTATTATAAATCACGGAAATCGCATATGCTGCCAAAACGACAGTAATACTCGACGGTGCGCCCGTGTACGCTTCTCGCATAATAATGCACTTTGGTGTGCATAATCCGTGCCAAGTTTTCGCCACTGCCAGATTAAAAGTACAAACTTAATGCAGGTGAGGGCTTTTGCGCTCGCACTTCTGTTCGCCAATGATGTATAACCAATCTCTTTTGGTTTTAATATTCCTGATTGCAAACAATGCAATTTGTGTAACATTTCGTGTCGGTATTTTACATTGATGTAGATCGGTGTAAAATTTTTTGTTGTAATAAAAAATTACTTTTGGTGAGCTTTTTCTATATAATATTTGATTATTCGCAAAGCAAAAAAATTGTCTTTATATCCATTTTTTGAACTTAACAAATAATGCGATAAATATTCGTAGTTTTTTGCAATAATATTAGTTTTGGCGCATTATTTTTTTTTTTTATAAAAAAATTTAGCTTGTAGGGATAATATTTATATTTGCCTTAAATCTTTATCTAACTTCCCAATAAATCAGTTGACAAATGGATGTCGTGTCTGCGATCATTTCGTTAAAGCGATAGATGCAATTTATAGCGCGCTCGAAGCATGGTTCTGCATATTGAAGTTCTAACTTTGTTCTTTCAAAAGACACTTCGACGGATCGTTGCGTTAATAACTCGCATAACTTTGAAAACGTATAGGCATAACGATTGGTGGCCGTTTATCGTCGCGGAACAAATATTGTTGTGGGCGTTGTTAAGAGCGCGCGTCTTCTTCGCCTCTTCTCACTTTTCCGTTTCATCTTTCTCGGCCGTTCTCTTGAAACGAGACTGCCACAAATCTCCCGGCGAAAGGTCAGGCGTCGCCGACCCCGCGAGGTGTACGTGTGCCCGGTTCACCGGTAAAACGTGTATTAAATTATTTTCAAATTGGCCTCTCCGCTTTATCCACGCTTCTTTTCCTCGCTTGTCAACACTCACGAGACGAGCGCGAGACGCGATAATGGATCCGTCTGGAAGCTTTAATTTAACGTTCGCGTTCTTATTAATTTCGTCGGCCACACGTGGTCGCGAGATACTTGTCGATAAATCACTTACCTTAAAGAGCGAACCGCGAACTTTTATCAGACTTAGCCATCGGCGTGACGAGCTTGTATTTCGAGCTAACTTCGCTTCTAATTAGAGACTCGCGACGCGTTCCGGGATATCGATCACACCTGTCTTCCGCTGTCCAATGTTTCGAATCATTAAAAGAGACACGCAAGCCATTGTGGTCGAGGCATAAAAAAGTACATAGAGACCATCCTCGAAAAATAACTCGCCGGATTTTGCGAGACCAAAGTCGCGACATTCCATCTCAAATCGAGCATAAATCGAGTTGAAATGGTTTCCACTGAGTTAAATACCTCTGTAATTAACGGCTAAATTAAGATATGTAGAACAGAATAGGATAGAATGTTCCTGAGACAAGTACCGAGATTTTATCGATTTAATTTTATTCGCTTAATTTAAGAAAGATTTTCAAGAGAGAGAGAGAGAGAGAAATAAATTTATTTTCGTATGAATGAAGTCAAAAAGTAGTAAATTCTTTAATTAATCTGACAATGAATGTTCTCTAATGTCTGCGTTAAACATCCATGGACTGTTTAACGAGATTAATCTTTCACGGTGAATAATTTTTCCAACAGGCGTTGGCGCATATCTCTTGTTGTTACATGTGTAGTTGAACATAGTTTGATGCCAAGCCGCAAGAAATTCTCTTGTTACTTATTTATTGCACATGTATCTAGCTGTTTATGGAGCATTTTTAGTCCGACTGAATTATTACGTTTGGACGGCACGAATCTCGCGATAAAGACGTTTCGGTCAGGAAATCTCGCGGCACGGCGCGCCGCGACATCGCAATTCCGAAAATTACAGTCGTAAGTAGCTCCTCAGGCCTATATTAGAGAATCTGCGCACCTGTCCGACTTCGTCAAGCATTAGACGCGGATTATTAGCTTCTGAGTTGCTGAGCTTGCGCGATTTACACACTATATGCGGATGAATTAGTTTGGCAGTTGGAAATTACTGTTCCCGAGGATCGCACATTCGTGTGCGTGAAATTATTTTACCGAATGACAAATATAAGACGCTACAGAACCATCGGATATCCTTTACACGCAAATTAGTTTTCAGAGCAGTTAATTCGTCGTCTGATATTCATGGTTGACCGAAAACCGGCGGATGTAGGACACATCCGATATAATTTTATGTATATAAAATTAATCCATCGGACTCTCCCGCTCGCAGCGAATCGTAAAAGAATCGGTGTCTACGTCGCGTTAGTCCTTTTCTCCTCTTTCGCCATTCTTTGCGCGCCAGGAGGCAAACCAATTACATTATTTATAATCTCAAACTAATCTGATTACACGACGCGGCGCCGCCACGCGTCGTTTGTCCCGTGATTCGATGGCATCGGGCGTTTCAATTTAGAGCTCGCTACCTCAGTCACGGACGAGAAGGGATACGGGAGAAGGCGAAATTGAAGTTGTCTCATATAATTATTAGCGTGAGGCAATTTCGCTCGTCGATATTTATCCCATCGTTAAAACTCCCGTCCTTAAAACTTTCGAGCGCATATATGCAAGGAACGTTGCGTAACATCCGTGCGCACGCGATCACGATCGGAAGCGTTTTGAAAATAATAAATAGGTCATTGCGAGGTTCACGCGACTTTTTCACGCTTGTTTTTGACCGCGCCATTTTTCCATGAAGTTTTAAAATAAGCACCAAGCTTTATTTTGAATAGAAAACGAAGGAAGAGAAATAGATCATTTCAACCGTCAGCCTGTCGGCGCGAAGACGTCAGAGAATTAACGACTAGGTCAAGAATGCAAGAGAGAATTAACGCTTAACGCTTGACGATCGTTTAAAAACTCATTTTCATCTTCCATTTTATCTGTATGAAAAGAATAAGAATTAAGAATTTCCCTATTTTAGTTTCTAATTTCTATAATAAATATTTATAAAATTATTTACTATTTTATTAACATATGTTTTGCAACGATTATTCGGATTATTTTAGCGTTACCAGATTTCTCTTCAATCATTTTTATCTTCAACATTTTCAAGGAGCCGAATAATACGGTAAATGTGGTCAACGTCTGTTTCCCTTGAAATCATGTTACTGTGCTCGAACGGATTATCGATAACATTACGCCACCTTCGACGGGAGATTTGTCGGTCGTACATAATTCTGTCTCGTTTCTCTCGTTCGACAGGACGTCCCTTTTCGCCGAACTTTCGGTAGACGTAAACATATAAAGTCGGCACGTATAAATGCATCTTCTCGGCTTTTACGATCGCCGGCTGTAAATTCCTGTTGGCATCGAAACGACCGCGCGACGGGTATATACGCGTGCGTGCATACGCTCTGTTGTTTTATGCAAAAATTAAGGGTGCGCCTCGTGAACTCATGATACGTAAAGCATTTTCTTCCAAGATTCGTCTCGCCTGCTCGCCAAGGCCGCTCTACATTCGTCTGACAATAAAACTATTTCCGTGCCGTCGTACGTTACGAATAATAATACAAATTTATTATGAGATGAAATAATTGATGAAAATATTAATTTGATAAAAATCAATACAACCTTTAAAAAAATTCATTGGCCTGCATTGAAGATTTCACTGTAAATACGAAAAGTTACAACTAATTAAGTCATTCGACAATTGATATCTCAATTATTTTTCGAACTTCTCGTAGAAATCTTACTTATTATATACCTGTAATGTGTGATATATTGTGCAATCAGCTATTATCTATCCATAAAGAACTGTATATGTATACCGTCATATGCTATAATGCATTTACATTTCTGACATCGCGTATTACCACCCACGCAGTATCGTCCGTGCATAATGCATCCAATGCATAGGCTTAGCGCGAATATACTCACATTGCATGTTCCAATATTCCAATATTCCAATATTATTTATTCGCCATATTTCATTTTTAGCATGGCCAAACGACGCACCTCGCGTAATAAAATTCTGCTTTTTTTTTTCTTTTTTTTTTGTACAGTTACATAAAATTAGTTGTTTGATCGAATCGTGTATAGCTGGAATTCCGCTAAAATTATTATAGTATCCGACTCGGTAGCGACTGATCGCGGTCACTTTCCACGCTTCACATATAATTCACGCGATAAGACGAAAGGAAATATTCGTGGGTGCTATTTGTCCTCGTCGCGCGACGGCAGGCCACGTTGCCGGGAGATCAGCGCCGTAAATCAGGACTTTATTTTCGCGGGAGGAAAGAACGGAGAAAACGATGTATACGAACGAGCGAGTCCGTTGCAGATTATATGGCCGAGAAACAGATGTTCGGGCCGAGTGCCTTAATTAAGAGGTAATTATTTATCCTGCGGCGCGCCGACCGCAGCGCGTCGTGCGACTTTCGTTAATGCGCGCGGCAATTAATACGGGACGACTCTTGTTCAAAACAGGAAGGACACCCTCGCATTATGCGAGCTTTCGCCAAAGTTTTATTCGACTCTTTAAGCATGTCTTTGCGTCGGCAGGTCAAGCCTCTCGACAGATAATAATCGGCCACGCATATTTGACGGATAATTTAATCCCGTACGCTCGCAGGTGTGACGTTCTCGTGAAAGGGTATAAAAAGTGCGCTTTATAGTTCGCCGCATGCAGCATAAATGCATGACGTAATTTCGAGAAACGAATTCATTGTCAAATTACTCGAAGGCGAGAGATGCGTCGCGAAATCGCCTTCGGTCGCGACGTACAATGCTGCGCAAGGAAGCGCGAAATACAGAAGAGAGAAGTGATAAAAATACTTTTTACGTAATCCCCATATCGTCTATGATACTTCGTTGTTCATGCGGAAGATTCCACTGTTGCTTATTGACAAAAGGCTAATTTTACACCATGCTTACTTGCCGAAACCACGCCCTGCTGCATCCATTTCTCTCTTATTGGATCCTATTGATTGGATCTCTTTTTTGAAAAGTTAAAAAATGTTTAGGCTTTCTTGTGTACGCGCGAAATATTTTGCTCTTTTCGAAATATTTAATATTAATATTATTCTAATTTATTTTAATATTTCTTAATAACTTAGCATTGAGAAAACTATTAATGAATTATTAACCTGCGATCCATTATGAATTACTCGCGTTTTATAAGCCGTAATTCATTCAACCGTCGTCGTTTCGATGGCAATGATATCGTAACCGTGTGATTACGACGATAATGGGATACGCCATCCATTGTGTGATCGAATTGGTGCGCATTTCGTTTGCCACTTGATCGCTATTAACACCTTGTATGTCGCGCGCGCACAATAGAGCGATAAGGATTAAGGATGCCACCGATGCCGGTTATTTGCGAATTAATGTTGTCGTTTTATGGCAGCCCCGGGGTTGAGCGTCGTGACCTCGCGAGTAATTGGACGTCGCGCGAGTTGGCACTTAATCGTGACTCATCGCATGCTCTCGCGGATTATTTCGCTCGGGCGAGATTATCCGCTCTCGATGAAGCAGGAATATGAATCGCTGTGGTGAGCGCGGCGCGGCCGCGAGAAATTACGGGTATTACGCGCCACGATAATGATGTGTTAATATGAGTTTAATGGCGCCCTCGGTATCTATCGATTGCTGCGCCAATCGCGGTTTCTTCGCCATTGCCAGCGTGATCTCGTGTATTTTACACTTTATTCCTACGAATGCGATAAGCTACTATTATCCCTAAGCGATGCCGCAGCTCAGGGACGTTTAATCATCTTATTTAGTCGCGTCACATCGACGTAAGAGATATTTTAACAATTCTATAAATAAAAGAAAATTAAAATTGAATAGAAATACGTATATTAGAAAGTGTTAATGGCAAAGATATCGTATATTAGATTGATAAGTATTATGGGTATTTTTTGACAGCGTAGTTAGCTGACATTTAATCCGCGACGGTTGTGCATTACGTCGACGTCGGAACGAATCGTTGCCTCGCTAAACTGTCGCGCGCGCGTCTCGCGACTGGTGTTTACTCATACCGGGCGTTTACGTATCGATGCGTGTCGCAAAAATCGATGACGCCATCACACGGGTAATAACCGCGAAAAATCGAGGGGCGGAGACGCCGATGACGTTCGTGTTTGTTGTGAATGTCGGAAAGGCGAGGGTATTTCTGGTCACGGTGAGTCATGCCGCCCACGCAATCTCACGCACACAGAGCCGCGATACGCCAGAAAGCGCGAGAGTGAGAGAGAAAGAGAGAAAGAAAGAGAGAGGGGCATGCACACGTAATTTCGTACTCACCTTGCTGCACTCGGGCGCGAGCGCGAAGCGCGTGCAGCCTCGGGCGGGGCATTTTTTATAGAATTAAAGATTAAGCTCTTCGTATTCACACCCCATATTTACCGCTAAATACGGCCATTCGGTATCAGGTTTTATTTATATCACGCGAGGATCGCAAACAATGTTATCTCGAGCTCGGCATCAAACGGCCGTAATTAAGGCTAAGTGTCTGATATGAAAGCGCGATAATATAAGAGAATTAATATTTATCATTACGCTGAATAAAACTAAATAAATTATACCGTTCCCGAAAAATTTTTCAACGAAATCATTCGTTTAGGGTTCATCGAACTCCCGTTAACTCGCGTAGCGGTGCCATAAGCTCGGTGCACTTAGTGGCGTTAGATTCCCCAGGAAGATATTAAAAACAGCTGGGCTGCTACGACCGACGTGTCGCTTACAAGCGACGAATTTATCGCCGTTGCCGCGAATTTAAGTACCACCCTGCGCTCGCGACCGACGACGCTTCGTCGCTTTCGATAAATTGGCCCCAACATTCTGAGACGCGTTTAAAAAATTAGGCAAATAAAGAATGCTCTCGCGCCCGCTGCTTTCCTTCCGAAGACTCGCGGAAAATTTTTTCAGTCGAATAGTGTTTGTCAGTCGGTACTTTTTTTTCAATGACGGAGATAATTTGCAATTTTGTACTAATCGGAAATTAAGTTGTTTCAGTTTCTAACTTAAGTACAAAGATCTAAAATTTTGTGACATGCTGAAATAATTTAACTGGCGAGTTTAGAAATCAAAACGAATTTTGTTTCACAATTCAACTGATCAAGATTTTATTCTCTGAAGTTTTGAGAAAATTGTGGCTTCTGATCTCACTGATTCAATTATCAGAAATTTCACTTTTCATGACTTACACCATTATTCCGTGGCTTGCATTGTACTGGCCACTACGATAACAGAGAGAGAGAGAGAGCCAGTCATCGTCCCTCATCTCATTATAATAACGAATATAGCGTGCGTTAGCATTTTGAAGACGTCGGGCAAAATGATGTTAAGAGAAGTGCGCGGAACATATATTCGCGGCGAAGTGGATGATGCCGCGCCATTACGTCACGCCGCGGTCACCAGATCAAAAGCAAACGAGGCCTCGAGCAGCGCCTCGAGGACAATAAGGCGTTGAGTACTCGTGGCCGCGACTCGATTCGCTAATTACCCGAAACAGCTTAAAGCGTCGTCCAAGAAAATACGTCGGCGATATCTGGGTCGATCCGAAAATAACTCCGATACGCGTCCACCCGCTTCATCCCGCCCTTCCCCTCACACTCATCGGCTGAATGAAACGCATCCTCGTCTCCTGCAGGCAATCGCTTCGTCCCTCTCGCGTTCTTCACTTTCTTTCGTCGTCGTCGTCGTCGTCGTCGTCGTCTTTGCGTTCTCCTTTTTTTTCCCCCTCTTCTCTTCTCTCACCTCCGAGCTCTTTCACGGCGATTAATTTGCGAGGCCGCTACTTCGGAGCGGGAGTCGATAACTCTTAAATCCGGCACCGCATCTGCGACGTAGGAGCCGCTTCTGGTAATGCACAGCTCGACGCGGATCATTTGTAATGACGCAATTCGTGATTATCCTTTACGAGGCTGCGATTATTTACGACTGCTAGCGCGGCACGGCGCGGCGCGCGTTCTCCGGTGGCAGCGTGAATTATACGCGCGGCAGATCGGCACGAGAACCGCTTAATTTCTGATGCTGCCGATAAGCCGTCTAAGACGACCGCGAAGAACGTAATCTCGCGCCTCCTCCGTTATTGCGATTGCCGAAACGTGCGAGTGCAACGTATTAATTTCGTCGCGACTCGACATCTTCTTGGCTCACGCCTCGCATCGTTCGCGCGCGAACAGGAAGCAGAGATCGGTCGATTGAGAGAAGGGAGCGCACACGTGGAATCATTAAAGGGATACTTTTAATGATACACGCACGGCGTTGCAAGGGAACGTCGCGAGGCTGATGCGCGAACGTTACTCACGAATTCTTCCTGAATTATGGCACCACTTTGTCGACTCGAGTAACTGTCTGCCTTCTGTAATAACCTCCTGTAATAACCCTGCGCTTAAACTCACGCCGGAGCCGAAAAGAAGTAACGCCGATGCTCGCGCGGCGAGCAGTCGCTCTCTCACTCCATTTTTATCGTTACTTCCACAGTGTCTTTTTTCCTCCGTTCTTTTTTCCTCCTCCTGTCATCCATGACTCGCGCGTCTCGTCTTTTCATGTTTCCCCTCGCTCGGAGATGCAGGATCGTTTTGCCGCAATTAGTTTTGCGGCCGGCGCGCGCCTCTAAATCGGGCCGCGATCGTAAATCCGCGACGACATCGACCCGGAATTCATGTGCTGAACGATGCACCGCGGAAAATTGGAGCGTATCGCAATGATGCAGCAGGACTCGGTGTGGTCGGCAGAATAAAAAATTATTAAAAATTTAACGCGGCGTTCGAGCTTTCACATGCAATTCTGCGCATATTTCTTGCAGACGGAATATTTGATGAGATTTGCGTTTACTCTTCACGCTGCCTGCTTATCTCTAATTTTCAGTAAATGTAAGTTACAGTGAATAATAGCAAAAAAACAGTTTTCATGAATGTGCTTACTATTGCTCTAATTTTTTAAAATTGAGTTATAATCAATATTCATAAATTTCATAATACAATTAAATAAATATCTGTTTCATGAAATAAATAAATGCGGCGAAACAAAGCGTAAATAAATTTTTGAGGAAAATCATTGTTATAAACTTTATACTCGTAATAAGAAAAATTTCAATATAATTGAACGAATTAAAATCTTTATAACGCAGCGAGTGTTCGGTCGTTGACGTGATGTCACGCGGATAATAATCCGCTCGAATTTGAGAGGGCGGCTCGTGAGAAATTAATCTCAGCATTATATTGCCACGGCGACGTCTGGCTGCCGCTTTATTTCGGACTTTTGGCCCGACTTACCCGCTACAAGTATATCTGGCTACCGAAAATGTTCAGCGCCTTCTTCTTGTGTTCTGTAATCAACAAAACATGCCGCGAAACGATGTCTCATTCCGATCCGATCTTAAATTCACCTTGACGCCCAAAGTCTTAATCACAATCTGAAAATTTTGCAAACATTTTTCTTGCGATGCATCTGATATTTTCTTTTTCAACTAAAATTTTTGAGAAAGTCAATTCTTAATTCTTGACTTCTCTTGGAATTTTTTCGACTAGAAGCGATGTCACGCTCGAACGTTACAGTACGAAATTCTATTCACTAATTCAGCCCGTGAAACCGTGTGGCGGCGATCAAGATGTTATCGAACGTTCGACGTGTATTTCGATGTGGTGATTGATTGACGTCCCCGTAATTATGGGAAAGGCGCGTGTCGCACTGCCAAATATAAAATTAGTCCCGACTTCGCCGCGAGATACCGAGAGATAACCTGTCGTGCTTTCACACGCTCCTTTCTCACGCCCTCACGTGTAAAGCCTTTCGAAATCCACACGATACACATACCCATAGATTTTGACGACCGTAACCGATAACGCGTATAGCAACTATGTAATTTCATCTCTATTATCATTCCAATAGATCGCCAAGACCCGTCCGAGAGCTTCAGTTGAAAATCGAAACCGACATGATTTTGATGAGTTGAGATTTCGTTCTACACGCCCGAGAACTGTTTCTATAATATATTTATTCGTGACTTTAAAAATGCCACTATTAGTATAAACTATTCGCAGTGACTAAAATTAAATTTACTATAAATGTGTCGTTGATTCCTAATAACACTTCCGCGTGATGCTATAAAGTAAAATCTTGTTAAAGAAATATTTTAGAACTGATAAATTGTCACACGAAAAAAAATGTAATTCTGCGAAACAACTCCATATATAACATCGTGTTCAGACACGCGGATTAAAGATAACGAAATCATAGTTGGATCGTTTTATACTCACTATTCTCCTAATTTAGTGAACGTGCTTGTTGGAAACGAGATTTTTGCCAAATATACCTGTATAAGGAATTGTATAATTCAGATACGTTATCGCATCAAGTTATTTCACAGTTAGTATTATTATAATTAGATGTCTATTTCCTTGAAATATTGGGAGATCCTAGGATACTAGACCTTAATTTTAATACTTGAAAAACAAGAAGTTTATGCAAGAAATAAGACGTGATTATAACAAAAACACTTTCGGAATGGTCGGCTGCTGTCCGTTTGATTCACCGTTTCCTGTGATCGTCGTATTTTTGTCTGCGCGTGCCTCTGCTTCGTTTCGTTCGGTACCATTTCTTGCATCGTCCTTTTTCTGCACTCTCTTAACCCCCTCTACACTACCTACGACCCTGTCGTATTTTCTTATGCGTTAAATCCTTTTTTTTTGTCCACGGCGCTCAGCCCTCCCACACGCCGTTCTCGTTCGCACGCGCGAAGAAAACATCTCATGCATTCGTATGCGTGTTTTCGAAAGGGCGCAAGCACACATGTATGCGGGTGGAGGTGAGCCTTACGTGGGTCTAATGAGCGCTATTATGACCTAGTTGCACTCGACATCGCGCACATAAATCCTCGCGGTACATTAATCCTCACGCCGCGAGCCTCGAACTCCCTCGAGTGGCACCGATGCGCGAAGGCAAGCAATGCCGCGGAGAATTTATTAATCGCTACAGAAAAGAAACATGAATCTTCGCGCGGAAGAAGGATGATTGTGTCCGGAAGTGATGAGCATGGTTTGCCGCCGGTAAATTAACGCGAAAAATTAAGAGATTTGTGAGGAGTGTTTTACGTAACTAGTGCTTATAAATAAGTGGGCCATTCGAGATTTCGGAAACACGTGTGTTCTTGTACATATACATATTTATTATAACTTGTATTTCTTTAGTCATTCATTAATTAAAATATCAGATATCATATTTATTCGCTAATTATGTTATACTGATTGATATACCGTTATGTGATACTTTTTTTTATATCTTCAAGATATTATTCCTAAAACGGAATAACTCTCCATCTATCTGTCTAATTAATTCCCCGGACATTTCTGTGAATTCAACTTCATAAACTTCTCCGACATATCACCAAGATACACGAGGTAAAGGTACGACGCGCGACCGTGTAAAAAAAAGAAAGAAAAAGAACGCGCGCAAAGAAGTACAAGAAAAGGTGAAAAATAAATCCACGCTGCCGCTCGCGCCTCTCCTCGCGTCTTTATCTCTCGTCATCGCTTTCTCTCCGGCAGCGTGATTTACGCCCGGGTTGTCTTCCTTAATTAGGTTAAGGCTCTTCGGTCCTGCCGCTCGCTCGCCAAAGAGGAAGACCAAAAAAGAGTCCAACAGTTTCCGATTCGCTCGCGAAACTTGCTCGCGCGCTTCGCTTAGTGTAAAACGCTCGTGGTTCGTTATCGCGGCTAAAAGACTGCGGAGAGACTTTACGGATCTTGCTTAATTAATCGCCTTTCGTTAGTACCTTTTCGTCGCGTCCGCTCGACCGTTATTATGCTCCATTGGTAACTTTGCGTGGCTTGTTCCTCGCAAGAGAGACAGAGAGAAACGTTTAACGAAGCGTGACACAGTAACGACAGCTTAAGCGCCCTGGTTGGTCAGCTGCTTACTCGCAGCCACCGAAGGCCGTTCTAGGCCGTTTGGTAGTAACCGTTAGGCAATGCTTCTTGCGCACCAGTTACCTTAAGCGTTCACTTGAGCGCACCCGTTGTCCTCGCGAAGATTCGAACAGAGAAAAGCCTGAGAGCGGCCATCTCCGTATTTTTCGGGCGCACTTATCGATTCTTGCTCAATGCCGCTTTTCAAATCCATTTTACAGTTGAGTATAGAGATGTATCGATTTTTCGACACCGCTATTTCATACTGATATCTGTATTATATCCGCAAATTGCAGATCAAAAATACATCTATTTAATTATTCAATATTTAATATAATATTAATTATATGACACTATAATTACAATGCTAAAATGGATGTAGATAAATATTTTGCTCAGAAATATATGGATAGATAGATACGCTACTATAAAAAGATTAGCATCGAATAAACACAATCAGATTATTCTTAAAAGTAATTTTTTTTACGCATCTATCAAACGATGTAGCTATGCGACATGGCGTTCAGATTGTGACGCTGTCACTAATTATTTTTCAATGCCGCGGTTTTCTTTTACAGATTTAAATCGTATTTTTCGAACGTCTATATTGCGTACGCGACTGCGGTTCGTATTATTTTAATTAATTCGCAGTTTTATCCTGCACGCGCGCGATTTAGTAAAGGACTCATTTCGGAAAACGTTATTTCGCGGTAACGGTAATCTCTGTAATGCGTCACAGAATAAAAGCAGCGGCGGAGGTGGACAAGTTTGCGTACCATTGCCTGCCGAGGAAAACTTTGGAATTTATTAACTTGTTAGGTACGTTCTTGCATCGGCAAATACAGCCACCCAGAACTCAATAAAATGTACTTTCGTTACTTTCTCGCGGTCTCTTTTTCCTTCCTGTTATCCACACCATCGTGGCACACGCTCGTTTATTTGTTAGCGTGATAAAACTTCTCTCTCCCCCCCCCTCCCCCCCCTCTCTCTCTCTCTCGTCTTGCTGTTTCCTTTTCTCATTCAAGCATCTCTCTCCCGGCGTCTCTCCCTCCTCTCCCAGGGTCTTTTCATTTAAACTGTCCGCCGGTCGTAAGAAATAATACTGGAAAAAGTCGCTGCCCGCTCGACTCAGTTACGAGATACCCTTTTTAACGATCGCACTTAACCGCGCCTTTTGACGCTGATGTACGACGTACACAATATTCACGGTTGCAACAGGAATTAAGCCCGATATATAAATGCAGTCCCTTTGGTGGCCGATCGGAAGACGAAGGTACATCGTATACGTTTCTTCGCGCTTTACATTGTTTGAGTTACGAGGATCTCGAGACTCGTTTCTTTTTTCGAATTCTCACAATACAAATAAAGGAAAGAGGATCAATGTAGAAATCATCCGGTCATATAATAAATATTGCATTATTGTAATTGTTAGAGATTGTATAATTAGTAGGTATACGAATGTTCGTGATGTGCGATCACATTCGCGTCCAGATTACAAGTCCGCGTTGATGATCGGTTGCAGATTCGACAGATTCTTCTCTCGTCCACGATGTTGAAAACGCAGACCGATTGTGGCGGCATGTGTTTTTTTTTCGCAATTCCGTAAAATACAATCGGGGTACATAGACAAACAGCAGTTATGGTCAACTATAAAGGCCGGCTGTGCGCTTTTAGAATCTCCTTTGTACCGGCGCTCGGGTGACGTCACTTTTGTGCCGAGATAAACCGTGATGAACGCCCACTCATCGTCACCGAGTTTTCTAGCACCTTGCACTTTTCTTTGTCTTATCTTTGCTGTTCCTCGTTCTCGGCGAGGAACCATCGAATTTCCAACGAGCAGCATTGATTGACGCGAATGTTATACGACAGGACTTTAACGACTGTTCGTCTAATCGTCGTGAATCGAGTTTCGAGGAAAGTCTCACGCGAGAGAGAAGGTGATTTTGGCACAGTTATCGCCGTGAACGTCATTGTTGTTCGTAAATCATTTTCCCGCGCTCGTTTCGACGTATCCGTTGCGTCGTAATGCGCGATAGTATTTGTCAAAGGAAGATATCGTTGATCGATAGAATTTAATTTTTAGAAAAAAGGCTCTTGGAAAGATTGATATTTTCATCTCGATTCTTTTACACGCTATTTTTTCATGTTACTTGTTTTTCACGGTTGAAAACTCGCGAGATAAATATTCGATGTAAACTGTCGCGTGCTTTTTTAAATCTGCCATTTTGTCTGAATTATCGGATTTTTGTCAGCGATTATTAATGACGAGGATTTAACGGCAAATCGTTTTGCGATCTCGTAAAGAGCGGGATTTCGTAAGGTGGCGTTAACGCCTTCTAGCGAGGATCGATCGAGTCAGCCTGGTCGCATGTTGGCACAATGCCAGCACAGGCGTCCCGACGCTTCCCGAGATGGTGGACCGAGTCCGGCCGAAGGCAGCGTCCCGGCGTCAGCGTCGGCGTCGGCACGTCGGGCGTCCGTCAGTGCGCGTGTGACATGGCTGCAAGGCGCTGCTGCGGCGACCTAGACGACGCCCTCCACCTCGCGATGTGAATACATCCGCGACGACCTCGCCTGAGAATCCTTGCGCGACTCTTCGGACTCATTGCGATATCGATAGCTGACCGACACGAAAAATGCATCACACTCGTCGAGCACTGCAAAAGACTGTAATCTCGATGACAGAATCGATTGCCGTGTGATACTCTCGACAGTACGTCAAAAGAAAAGAGGAAGGAATTGAAAACCCGTATCCTTTCTTAACGTTAATGTTATTCTTTATGAAAGATTTCGGAAGTTCTCATTAATCATCCGTGTAGATAGAAGTGACAGACGCTCATTCGCAGAGAAAAAAATCAGAGCAAACGTTACTCCGCAATATTCTGAGGCTTCTTCATCAAATAATCATTATGTCAGATCTCTGATCTCGCGCGCGCAAGTCTCGGAGTGTCGGGACGGTATGGTGATTGCACACCGAGAGATCGAGACACGTGGGGCAGGAAGATGTAAGAGAAAAGTGCGAGGTGACCCCAGCCAAGCGAGATGGCAAGTCGAAGGGTTGAGCTTTAGCAAGTGCGATCTTATCTCGCGCGTATGAAACACAACGTACCATTCCCGCAGATATACGAAACTGCATTCCCTCCAATCTCGATTACCGTGAGAACTGTTTTCGAAAAGTTGTATATAAATACTCGCGCCTTCTTAGCGCGTATTTATTCTTAATCGAACAATAATCGCTTACAATTATTAAAGACTCGCCGCGCATTCAGTACTGTACATCTTGCTCTTATCGTGATGTCAGAGTGCGCATTGCAAGCTGTCGCGTAAATAATCGAATTCTTGGGAAATGTTTATCGCCGTCCGTTTTTATCGCGATACTATTTTTATCACAAACTATATTTTAATCTGAGAATTCATTTTTCTCTCTCGATAAGTTATGACGCGTTTTTGATCGAAAACGTGGACAATCGGGGACAATCCTCGCGATATCAAATGATCGACACGGACAGTGCGTGTAACACGGCTGCGGGCTACGCGTCAAGACAGTTTCCCTTCGAATCCGATTAGCATAATAATTCGGCGCGTGTCGCGCCCGCTCGCGCGCGAAGTGCATAGAGAGTGGGTGCCTGTGAATGTGCGCGCTCGTGCGTGTCAGTGCGCGAAGTGCATAAAGCGACGATGGGATATCGGTGAGATCACGAGGTCACCGCAGAATGCCTGAGCCGAGGGCAAAGCGCTGTAAACACTGTGACGGTACGGCACACCGCGTGGCTGCACCGCGTTGCAATGAACGGTCACCTCGCTGACCCCTTAACACGCCTCGCTGTGGTTGCGACTAACATCTGTGTTGACTAATAAAGGGTGTTACGTTTGAGAGCCGGGAGATTGTGCCTTTCAATCCCATTAACCTCCTACCACGCCATGCGTTTGTGTGAGAGCACCGAGACATCGCTTCGTCACGCCGAGTTTACGCGAAGGCGATAAGTAGGTAAGTCAAGTAGCGCGTTACTCGCTCAAGTAATGTTCTGCTTGACTCACCTCGTTGCACGACTTCGTCGTTAGAACTGCGCGCTTGTTAAAAATTAAGATTCCGCGAGACTTTAATTATGATTTTGAATTATAATATTATCCGATGATCTCAATGAATTAATTGCGAATTTTTAGATTTGTATACTTTTTCTTTGATTTCAGAATTTTTTTTATTTATCGTACACAAGCAACTTTTTACTTTGCTCTCTGTTCGATATTGAAAATTAACGTAGCAAAAGTTAGGTTTTTTGCCGAAACGGCGCAAAGTCTTATTTGGGATGAGACTATTTTATTTGTGGGTCATTTATTCCACGACTGCGACCGGACATTTAGACCAGGCTTGAGGCAGACCGAGACGAATGAATGCGCAAAGCGCATTCCGGATCGGGCGGCGACCACGTCCAACTGCACTCCTCCCTCTCCACTCATCTCGTTCTCTTCCTCGGGCTTTTTCGCTTCATCCCTCTGTCCTCGTCTTGCCCTTTTTTTCGTCACCTCTCGCACTCCATGCTGCCGATATTTTTATCCACGGTTATTCACCCCCTTATCTGCAGATGCGGTTAACGATTATCTATCTGGATTAGCTACCGGATTTTACGCACCGATCTCTCGCGTAATCTTATTGCAGCCTTCCGGAAATTTCAGACATTACAGCGGACTTAGAGCGGAATTTACAGCGAACGGTCGTCCGAAAGCTTTTAGAAGTATAATTTTAAGAATCCGATTTAGAATCAAGATCTCTTGGTTGGCGTTTGGCGGTTTATTTGAATTTCTTTTGCGATTAAATCTCCCTGTAAACATTGAACCGTGCAAGTATGCTAACGATCACTCTGATTCCTGGTATTGACCCACTTACTTTGCTCAACAATCTTAAGCCGGGATCACGTCCGCTTTCTTTACTGCCGCATCTGTCCGTAGTTTTATAAACACCGTCGCAAAGTACAGCCGGTAACGTTCGTCATAGGTGTCAAGTGCTGTATTTTTAAAATCGATATCGCTCCCTAAGTAGGCGGGACACTGCCGTTTTCGACGAAGACAAACTTCACAGATGACAAATGAATCGCATTTCCGTAGGCGCTTTCGAAGAGCTAATTATATATGTGCGATTTCTCGATCGTCGAACCTAAGTTAGAAAAGCTTTCAGCCTAACATGATGATATATGATGTCTGAAAGAGCGGACATTTTTTTTCCATTCTTTTAGAAAAACACGCTCTTAACAAATGTCCGTTTTTCTAGTCGCTTTCAATCAGCTGTTTTAATTATGGGATTGGAAGACGAAATGAATGAATTGTGAAATTTTCATCTTGGACGTGTGTCAAAAGTTTTATGCCGACACCCCATGAGCATAAAATAAACGAGTTAGCTCTTTCTGCGAATATAGAAACGATGATGCGATCCTGCTGAAAAAGTTGAAGGTTACGTGCTTGAGCTTTGTCTCATGCGCGTTATATATCTTCCATCTGCATTCACCTTTTCTCGTATTTCAAAGAGAAATGGTAAGCAAAGGACAGTGCTATTTTCGCTCTATTGAACGGATTTTTTTTTTATTTCCGTATCTTTTAATCGCGCGAGTTACGTAACGCGAGACTTATTTCCACGTTCTTTTTTCAATGATCACCGAGTTCGCGGTCAATAAGTATAAAATTGTCGGCGGTCGTGGGCGTTGACAATCGTATAATCGCGGGGAGGAGGATGATCGTTTGCCGAGTCGAATCGATAAATCTCAATCTAAATTTATCCTTCTCGCGGGAACATGTTGCTCGTAATCCGCGATGCTTTTTCGATTTATGGCCAGCGCCTTCCAATTACAGCTTTACAGCTTCGCGGCGTTGCGTAAATACACGTTATCGCGCGCTATTTTGTAATTCCGTGGAAATTATTCAGGCGCTGTGTAGTCATCGTCACTATAGAGCTCTCAGGGGTGTGGCATCCACTTTCGACATATGTCTGAGTTTTGGAGTCTGACTTTTTGGACGACCTCGACGCGCGAAGTCTAGCGTTCATCTCACGACGGCATAAAAGTGATTCGTAGATACGCGAATGGCTCGTAAACATCGAGTCGAACAGCTGTCGATGGAAAACATGGGCTATATTTAAGCCTGACTACGTTGGATATCCCGTGGCCAGTCTTGACAATAGATATTGGGGCACATATTCATTTTGCTCGCAGAGCGTCAAATGAAATGCGTGCGTAATCGAAACACAGATGTGATTAATCGTTTCCTAAAACCGACCCGCTCAACCGCGAGCGCCGGCAGTCAATAGCGCAGCGTGGAAAGAATGCCACGTCCAAATATTATGAGAGCAGGTCAGAGAATTTCGGGACATTGGTGGGCGAGTAATGCCCCGCGCGCCAGCGTAGATCTATGTAAATGGTTTGTAAAGAGCAACTCTTTTAAGCGACTTGGAGTTTATCGTGTGTATAAACGCTGTAAATCTAGACCAGTCTGAGGCGCGAGGGTGCGATCGCGCGGACGTGCGCTAACAGGTGGAGCGCTTCATCAATTTTCGCCCGTCATTATTATCGCGTTCGTCGTCTTTTATCACCATCGTCGTTCTGCCGCGGCTGCTACACTCGTATTTTTACGATGTCTGTAAACGAAGAAAAATCGAATATAGATCTCGTCCATTGCGGCGACCTTCGCAGGATTCGCGACGAGCGGGTCGTTCGCGAGAATTGAGAATTTGGCAGTTTGCGAGTTCTGGACGACTCTTTCGATTATTTATCGGCACGGTATGCGTGAAGCGTGGGCGATGGTCCCCTCCCTCCCCCCACATGGTCCACCTCCTCGTTTTCTGGCCGGACTCCAAACGGCAGCGACACCCTCACACCTATGGATTATTTCTCGTACGACCGTCGAATATACGTATTATGCGTCTGCCACACTGACGCCTTCGAGTGGAAGTCTTACGCGCGAACCGCCCACACGCGGTTACAAGCTTACGCATTACGTCGTCGTGATTACGTGCATCCTCTCGTAGATCATGCTCTACGCCGCCTGTTTGCGAACTTTTAGATCTGCTTTTGTAACATCAACAAAATCATATGATTAATAAGCCATGTTTCGAAGCATAGTTTGATATCGTCAAATAACATTCAATAAAAAAAAATACACACATTTTTTTGATATGCGTTAAATTTTGTTGAAAAAATAATTTTTTTTTTTTTTTTTTACCGTGTTATTTTACTCGGTTTTGTTAGGTGAAAATCGCATTAATTTGAAAACAGCTCGCGATCGTCGGAGCGAAACGAGAATAATGTTACGTCTAATAGAAGTGTTTACGAAATGTAGATTGGAACAGAAATCACGAAAATAATATCCGAAAATAATATCGTGAAATCGGACAGTTAACCGACTATGCGTGAATATTAAATTGTATTTGTAGTTGGCTCTAGAGCTTGTCCACATAACGGTAGATACACCCGCACATCGCATATATATATGTCGTTGACATAATGTTTCGCATTATTAATACATTTGATTTTTGATTTAATGTAACAAATGTTTTAATAAATAGTTAATAAATATTAAATTCTACAGAGATAAACAAATAACACATCAATCATAAGAATTAAAACAATAAAGAAAAAAATATTTTATGAGTACGGAATTAAAAGAAAGAAGTGGAAGAAACTGAAGGCTAATGCAAATTGGACGCAAGATGGATGCATATAGCATCAATCATTTTTTTTGCGAAGTTAAGACGTATATTCTTTTCACTCTGCACCAAACAATAATACTTTTTTTTTTTTTTGTTCTGACGGACAGCCATGCCTTGAGCTCGCTATTTCTGTCGTCGCGATTAGGCTTGTTTATGACGGCGGCATGGAATGAGAGTGATCTTTGAAACAAGGAAGTTAGGTTCGTTATATTTAACGGTATAGGCCGTTGTCGATTGATCCCGATAGAGTAACGTAATATCCGCCGTCTTCCTTTCCCCGTAGTCTTTTCCGCCTCCTGTTTGGATGCACACGCACCGCGTTCTCCTGTTGCTCTTGGCAGATATAAGCGTGGTTTACGCCGTAACAGCTGTGCGCGCACGCACTTTGCTCGCGCAAAACATCGCTAATGGACCGACAACTTCAAATCCAGTCGGTCTCTCGCATATGTTTAGGTATATATACACCTATATATAGTATAACGTTTTATCTATCACGCTCGTATTTTTCTCGCCTGTAAAACTGTTATCGACGTATGGAAATAATTCGTGAAGACGAATCGTCGATCACAGATCTGCGTCTCGTAATATCTGAATGTTAGATACATATAACGACTTGTGAATAATATAATACAAAATTATTAATACTCGTGATAGTTTCAAACAAATATCCGCTAATTTTTAGTAATAAAGTTTCTTCGGCTTTGTTTAGTTCTAAAATTGTACAGGAGTTCACTGAGATTAACCACGAAGGTTTCAACAGGAAACTGCCGCGAAATAGGAATAAAATGAAAACGTTTCCGAGCAAACACGTCTATTTATCTATAAGCTATAGGCTTCGTTTCCGCGATTCGGCACGTTCGATTTTGTCATTGAATCCCAAGCGTTTTCGCGCGTACTGTGAATGGTATCGCGCCGCATGAATCATCGGGCATTTATTACACACGCCAATGAAATTCGGTGGCGGATCGGTGTATAGATATGCGCGTATGTACAGTGTGCGATGTGTGCGTGCGCGCACCCGATGTGCCGAAGCTAAACATTCCGCGGAGCATTCACCCTGGCATTGCTGTAAAAATAAACGGATCACCAACACCACGCACCCGCCTCGTCTCCGCAGAGGTCTCTGCTTCATTTACGATACCACTGAACCGAATGCAACGTAGCTCTTCCGATCTCGCGGCTTCCTCAAATCAGCGGATGACCTTCGCGGCTGCGACATCTCGAAGCGAGCTGACGGATCGGACGATCCGGCGATCTTGAATCACGTACGAAAATCACTGTCTTAACAATGATGTGTCTAGAGCGATTCGGATTCTAGGATAAAATCTTGAAATTTGGAAACGGTCTCGAAACATCGAGAGGCCTCGCTTCTTTTCGCTCCGAGACGCTTTTCTCGCGAAACGCCGCGGCTACCGCGAGATCTGACAATCCTCTAGTATTTTCCGCGAAGCGAAGGCGAAGGAAAGAATACGCTATCGCGAATACGTGCCAAGTGAGTCAGTGAGCTGGATGGCACACGAAATTAGATCGCGTAGCTATTACGCGCGACCACCGGCGACGCCCGGCTGTTCCCGTCCAATTTGCATCATTGGAACGTACCTGTGTTGATTCAGCGGTCCGCCGTGGCGCGTCCTTACGCGCGGCCGCGTTCGTCACACCTATTACATTGTCGGCCGGTCGCTAATCGAGGCTGTCGGTGATTTTTCGGCGGCGCGACATTTTGCAAATTACGCGCGCTTGTCAGAGAGGTGCGCGAGGACAAGCGGCAACGTCATTCCGGCTAGACATCGCCGCTCTCCTATCGCCGTACATCATTCGCTATACTTAGAACGGGACGAGTGCCTTTTGCAGCAGGCAAGAGCAGCGAAGATATGCGGCGACCATGTCTGGCTGGTCGCGCCAATTCGTATTGTTCCAAAGCTTTTCCGTCCGTAGGTCAAACGCGACCGTAAAGAGAAAGATCGCGATAGCATCTCGATAATAAAATTCTAAATTAAATTTCTATCAAGGAAAAATTTAGTTTAGAATTAGACGAAAAAATTTCGTTAACTATTTGCATTTTTTCATTCGCCGATTCTGTAAAGCAATAAATATTAATTTTATGCCCGATTGATATCTCAAACTATTTCACGAACGGACAAATCTGGAAATAGCGCGACGAAAATAAGAGGCCTCTCTTGGCACCTTTTTGACAGCGAATTACCCTATATATACGTAATAACACTGCAAAGTCCATGGATGAAACAACAACGGAACCCGATGAAAAACGATGATTAGACGAGATATGATGGCACTTGGCGTGGACTTGGCGACGAGTCTAGGAAGCGACGCGGCTGTTGTAGCCCTTAATGAGCCCAACGTGAGATCAGTCCAGCCTCTTTAACTCGGTTGCTTCTGTCAACTGTCTCTGTCCGCTTAAGAACTTTCACTGTCTTCTTCTTCTTCTTCTTCTTCTTCTTCTTCTTCTTCTTCTTCTCCTTTTCCTCGCCTCCTCTGCCACACACCACTCTCCTCCGCAGCACGTCGTCCGGAGGATGACCTGGATGGTGCCCAAACGAAATACCACCTTCACTGCTTCCTTTTTCACGAACCATTTTGGAGAAACGGTCGCCGCTCATTGCTCCAGCTTTCTTGGATTATAACCACATTTTGTGTTTATAATCTAATAAAACTGCAGCAATCACATTTTGCTCCTTAAAACGCACGATTTTGACTATAATTAATTTTGAATTTTTTTCTTTTCTTGCGAGATCTCTGAGAAAAGATCCGTTTTAGGGTGATATGTTGCATGGCTGCATTCATTTAAATAATAAGAGGTATATTATTGCAACAAATTTCATTTTTGATTCTTTTTTCTTTCGAAATATAAGAAAGTAAATTTTTTTAGCATATCTTCTGCTCGGAAATATATGATTGATCGCATGGTGAATTGGCTCGGATGCGATTGCAACGTGCCAGAAAGTTGATTGAATAATCTTACGTTCTTCGCCGGTAATTCTGTCGAGCGGATCGACGTCAGTGCCATTGAGTGCTATCGAGTGCCAATGAACTGACCTCTCGATACCTATGTGATCGTTGGTCGAGGGTTGATGTCCCGAACATCACGGCAGGCATTTCTGATGGGCGGCGTGACATTCGTCGCGGAATTATCTGACAGATTAATTGAACATTAAGCAATAGGCGCACTTTCGTGAAGCTTGGCACGAATTTTGCCGAAAAGCTTTCCCGTTATCTACTTCCTGTTAGCGTCATTGTATGCTCGCTAGAGACGAATTGGCTGCCTTCCGGGCTGCGTTCTCAGTCAAGTTAGTCGACACGAAAGTCGCTTGCCATCTCGGCTGCGACGAACGGAGACGGCCAATATTCGCGACAAATATTTTCAGATATTTTTAAGTGGATTAGGTTAGGTTGAAGTAGATAGGTGACTAAGTGGATAGGTGACAGAAACACACGCATCACACACATTTTAGAGAATATGTAGAGTTTATAAATAGCCGAGAGGATACGCGAATTCTCTCCCGGATGTCGATAATTAGAAGATATCACGTACTTCCTTTTATTCAGTTTCTGTCTATTAATTTCAAATTATGATTTTTATTAATAAAAACTTACATTGGATGGCATCGCTTATAATATTTTGTAATATTAAATTTTTAATATTTCTGTGGTTAGCCTCAAGATGAATATTTTTTTAATATTCACAATTTAAGAATGCAAGATACTTTTTTATCCATTTTTATTTTTATTAAGAAATAAGCGGTTGGAATGTACTGAAAGACTCTGTATATAAAGAAATGAATGCGAGAGTCTTGAGTATTTTGTTATTTGCGATTATGTCAAATGCATGATGCGAGATGGGTTGTAAATGTTCATTAAATAAAGTCATATTTCGCATACATGCTTACATAATTCTCGCAAACAGCAACATGCAACTGAACGACACCCACGTCCATTGGGCGTCACTCATAATTCTTCGTTATACTGTGTCTTTAACACGTTTTGGAGCGTGTTGTACGACGTACGCCTGTTCCGCGCACAATGTTACTTATTATATCCCGAGGTAAAAGTGTCAAAATGCCATTATAGTGAAGGCGAATGAGAGCGAGGCATATATGACGCATCTGTCACGACATTTTGGCGAATCGTGAACTCAAAAGGCGCCACGAAATAAACAAGTTTATCGAGCCGTAGCGTCGCATGCTTCTTAGAAAATTAGGCGACGAAGTATATTCCTGTCACGAGAGCAGGTGTTCACTCCCTCGCACTGGCCTACGACAATTCGTTGATTTGCTCCGAGTTTGCTTTCTCTAAATTTCATCCGCGCGGTAAACCCGTCAAAATATCGTACAATTACGTTATTAAAACCAAAAAGTCTTTTATTACAAAACTATTATAAAATATATTTATATTTTTAATGTTATGGAAATGGAATAATGAAAAAAATATTTATCTTTTATGAAAAATTATTTTATTGTGTAACTCTATTGACATTTATAACTTTAAGTTAATTTTATTCATAAAAGATTATTGAAAATATCAATTTTTGCGGTTTTGATAAATATAGTAATTCACGCAAATGTTGCGGATAAAATTTTAATTAATTTGATCGGTATTTGTGTGTGTATGTGTGTGTGTGTGTGTCTGAATTATTTACAACCTTGGAAATAATAAGCCCAGCCCGTCGCAGACGGCAATATTCGTCCGATTTCGTTAAAAGCCCCCGTGTGTCTTAACTTGGCTCTCGACTACATTGTTGCTGCGAGTTGGCCTAATTTCGAAAGGCGCCGATGTACAAGTTGGCACTAAGTCTCATTGCATGATAATGTTGAAAAGTGTCTATATTCCTGCGGTCCGTGATTATTTTGCATTTTCTCGCACACGCGCTTGTATTTTATGTACTTTGTACGATTATTGTGACAGCGGTGATGCGAGCTTCGTTCGTAATTAACTAGGTATTTGTCAAGGACGACAAATTTGAATTCAGAGTCAACGCGACAACGAATCGTGATATCGATATATAAGTCGAGCGGATTACGAAATCCGGCGATTCAACGTTGCAATTCGGGCAACTTTATTCGAGTTACTAAGCGCACCACCCACGTGCGACCGCTGATTCGCTTTAACTCCGACGAAAAACGAGAATTTGTCTCGTTGCATCGTCGAATGCGGCTTATATGCTAGTTGTGCCGCTCCACACGATTGATGTCGTATACATTTATTTGATTTCGCGCACAGATGGTGCGTCGATTAATCAGCGACAAAATATAAACTTGCGTCAGGTGAAGTTACTACGCTTTTAGGAGAGATGGCTTAATGTGCGGAGAACGCGGGAGACTCTTCGACATTTCACCTACGCACGTGGAAGGAATCATGTTTGGCGCATGTTTGTGAGCTGATGAACTGTTAATCCCGAAAAGAACATTTCGACAGATATTTTGGACTTTATACCATTTCGTCTATGACTCGCTCGGATGAATGTGTAGGTTGCATTGGATAAATATTGCATTTCGAATTAGAACGACGATGTCAAACGCGCGTCAAGTTCAAGAACATGCTTTAAAATGGAAACTCTGACGCGCGCGTCGGCGAATTTTCATGTTTACGCAAGCGGAAGTTATTTCGCTGCGCGATTGAACGACGATTTATTGCGCTCGGTACACAAATGCCGCGGTAAAAATTCCGCGAACCCGCTCATTCGCACGTAATTTGCCAGTTAATCGCGTTTTCTACGTTTATTTTCTCCAGATAAAACATTTGTAATCGAGTGGACTTTGCTCGCTTATCGAATTCGATTCGGCCGCAATTGCGAGAGTCGCTTATCGCGCTCGGTTTGAAAGCTTGGCGAATATTTTGCGTTCGGCGCGAGCGACTGAGCTAGAACCGCTTGCTTGTCCTTGCATTACGGATATTTCCGTCCAAAGTATTAGCCGGTATAAAGGCAGGTCTCCCCTCTGCCATTCCCGGCATGGCCAGACGTTGGCAAACGCTATGTAAAGCGTTTGAGCGACGCCTTTCTGCTCCTTTCGTGCCTTTAAGCGCCGGCAACGAATGACGCCCCTTTTTTGTCACCTCAATTCATTTATCGCTAAACATAGCTAATCGATTCAATCAATCACCATTAATTTGGAGTCTGAAAACTTCGACTTCTGATGATGGATAAATATTTTTAACAAATGAGGAGAGAAGAATGCGAAAGATTATCGAAACTTGACCATTTTATAATTTAAGTAGAAATTTTTTATAATTTAAATAGATAACTTGCTGGCATCTCAGAATCCATAAATTTTATGAGTCTTATGCAAATCAGTGTATCTTCTCATATGTTGATGTTTCGCGCGCACGCGAATTCTATAGGCTGGAATAGTTAGGTAATTACAGCAGGACATGTAAAATCGGCATCAACACGATGCAATTTTCACGATTGCGAGAGGCGAGTCGAGCACTTTCGATGCGAACTCGACTGCGACCCGTAACGAGACTCGTAAACTTCCTCGCCTCCACTTTACTTACTTACCTGCTCGTTATCGTTGTTATCAAGGTCAACGTCGCTCCACCTTTCTCTCGCCGTCTGAGATTCCGTTACTTTTAGATATCGTCTCCAAGCACGTCGTTCTCACCTGTCGATAAGGGCGTATCGCGAATTCGACGAGAACGACGACGTTGGTTTCAACGATGTTTCTCTCGCTTGGCCGTCTATCCGCGTGTACCAGCCTCTCCAGGACCTAAACCTGTTTCAGATTGTAGTTAAGACGTTGGAACTTCTTCCCTACTCGCCCGGGAGATATCCCATCGGCGAATATATACGCACGAGCGCATGAACCAATAATATTTACACTGCCGTACTATATAAAGCGTAGGTCGAGCTGAGTTTTAATGAGTATGTGCACAGTATGCGCGCGAACGCACACTTGTCCTCTTTACGCTCGCTTCTTTCACGTTCCGAGTGTTGGAAACATAATTGCGTGAGTTCCTTGCAAACGATGTAGCTAATTCTCGTTCACAATTTCACAACACATTCGAAATCGGAAGTAAAATCATTAAAATATTTCTTAATTATGACAAGCATGAGTAGGTGTACTAATGGGTTTAGCTACACAAGTACATTATGACGCTAAAAACAAAAAAAATTAAAATTTTTATAAAAACCAATATAGCTGCGAAGAAATATTTGAAATAAAGTCAAAACTTCAAAGATGCAATGTCTTGGCTGATGTTGTAAGATAAACATAATAAAAATAATAAGGTAAAAATTATTATAAAACAATAATAAATCAACATAGTCGATTATATTGACGTGTCAAAGTAGGCGACCAACTTTTACTCACTTATCCAATTTCACTTATTCGCATTATACAATGATTGATTTATTATGGTTTATCAAACTCTTTTCACTTTACTTATTTATTATACACAATTTTGTGAAATATAAATTATTGCAAAAACTTGGTGATTTCTGATTTATAGGTAAGTTGCCAATCAGCCAGTTTCTTGGGAATGATCCGGCGTCTATCGTGCGAGTCGTTACGTGCAGAACGAATGGGTACGTGAGTATAGTCGCGGTTTCGCTTGTTAAACAGTGATCGATCGATCGTTCGTAAAGTAATTCGAGAGCGATTAAGTGCATTATCGAGCGTTGCGGAACAAACATCAACGGAACGAGTTCCTCCCCTCGTTCGTCGTTCTGCCGCGAGGCCGAGACGAGGCGAGAGCGTGTAAAATTGGGCAAAGCGAAGAGTGTGAAGGCGATATTTCCTTCGGAGGGGCTTCTTTCCCCGCCGAAGTAATTTTCTCGCCATCGCGGCGGCGGCGCGTAATCACATACGAATTTCAGTTACAGAAAACAGGTCTGTCGCCGCGAGCCGGAGCGCAATTTCTTCATTTGATAGTCGTTTGTTTATCGCGATTATTATTTTGCACCGTTACTTCACAGAAAGTCATTGGACGCGCGGTATATTTATTTTTATAATGCGCGCACAGTACATTTTTACCGTTAAAAATAATCGACCGCCGCACCGGAGATTATTAATTATCCAACGTGCGTTTTCATCGCAAGAAGCGACGCAAAAAAAAGTGAGTGTCGTACATCTCGTATGCAAATTTTATATGTATAGAGAGGCGACCACTCGCTCGCGTGATTACGGAGTGAGCAGTCGCGCTGAACAACTTTTTGGTGCAAAGTGCAAACAACTCTACCGACTTATACACCCGTTCCGTTCCCGATCGATGCGTAAACGACTCTCGGCAGTGGCCGGTTAAGACATTATCCCGCTGGTATTTTGCAAAAAAACGCCGTTACGAAACACACCAACGACGATCGACCAGCTCGCGTTTCATCGGCGAGCGTAAATTTGTATTTTCTTATCGGATCGCTTCGAATTCGTTTCATCGCTCATATCGCGGGATATGATGTAACATAGAAACTGATATGGAGACAATTTATGAAGCGACACTCGCCAAACGTGTTATTTTATAAATAATTTTATATCTTATAAATATATGTCGTGCGATTTTACTCTCTGCAATTTGCATTTAATAAAAAATGATGTATGCGTGTTAATAAAAGTTTGATTTATCGGGATTATAACATTTTAAAGTTTGATGTTCTCATTTATGGGCGAGTGTCGCAATCGAAGAAGAATCGAAATGAAAAATCCATCAATTTCTTGTGTGTTTCAAATACAATTAATTTTATTTAAATCTAAAGAATTTGTTGAAAATTAAAGATGTAGCTTTTGCGACATTTTACACTTTTCCGATAATTCTTATATGCGTGAGGCAATGTTTTTTTTTTTTAGTGTTCTCTGAAATGACAGAAAAATTTATTGCGTTTTCAGTATGACTTCGTGATTTGCGTGCGTAACAAGCGTATAAAGAATACAGATAGAACTTTCGAATTACTCCTACGAATGCTCCTGATTCTTCAGGATCCGAGACGTGATCTCATCTGCATGCTCGGATATGCGTTGGCCCCGGGGAACCCACACGCGTTCGAGGATTATGCACGCGCGTGCGTTCCGATGGGAAAAGGAGAAGCGAGAGGCAGGCGGGAATGGGAAGGGCGGAAACTCGTGCAAACATTTCACTTTGCGGCTCGCCGTGTTGCCGCGGGCGTGGGCTAATATTTTTATTTATCCCTCGTAACGAGATCGCGCTCGTGAAATCTACGGGAATATTTCTTTTCGCGATGCCATTCCCGCTATTTTTACGTACGCGGGCAGATTGTTGTGCGACGCGTGTCGAAGTCGAGCGAGTACGAAAATTCGGAATATACATAATTTCAACGCGTAACGTCTTCATGGATTTTGTGTTTACATGTGAAATTCGACACTGTTTGTCGCGTTCCTATCCGTCTGTGTGTCCGTTTGATACAAGAAATAGAAAATTAGGACGTAACGTATCGATCTGCGAACATCTAAAAATTTATCAGAGTCCTAACAGTCTTGAAAACATGTGCCAATAATTTTCCGCGCAACTAGTTGCTCAATGAATCGTATATTTAAAAAGATATTTCTTTACATAAATATCGCCGATTGTTTTTATCTTGTTGCAAAATTGTTTTCGTACTCACGACAGTGCGTTATCTGTATAATAATTCAATTGAACGCCCCCACGGAATTTTATTTATTACGGTTCCAAAAATCTCTCTTTTCAGCGATTCATTATAGCCGTTTATTCACATCTACCATTTTTATTCAGACCTGTTTTTTTTTATACTGTTTTGAATTACGGCATGAGTTGAAAATTTTGATATGGAGAAAAAAATAACGGTACAAAGTTATTCGTAACATATGCGACACAATATTTTTCAACGCATTAATGATGTCTGGAAGTATATATTTTTTTTAATTCCTCCGAACTCTTTTCACATTCGTTTACGCGTTTTGCGGCAACCGCTTGTCGCCGAGCGAAAGATCGATGGACCAACGACAGTGGCCGAATTTAGGTATCCGTGAGACGCGATGAAATGTGGCGAGCAGGTGGCGCAAAAGAAATGGGAAGAGTCTCGGATCGACGATTTCTTTATTCGTCGAAATACGAGGCTCGCGAATGCAAGTAACTCGACTTTCTCTCATTCGCGGATGGAGAAAAAGCACGGTAATCGCGCGCGCGCGCGGCGTTGATTTCATAAAGCTGTCGTCGCCGTCGCTCCCCCGTAGCAGAAATCTTTGGCGATACCGGCGACGGTGGAAAGTAAATATCAAGGCGGGAGAGAAGAGAAGAGAAAGAATAAGCCCCGATACACGATGCGCCGATAGTTCGGCCGGCTGAGTCATTGTTCATTAATTTTCTTTTTCACTCTTCGGTTCGCTCTCGACCTCTCGTTTATCGCGCCAAAATATCTTATTGATGCGTTTCACTTGCTCGTTTCGAGTTTAATGCTTAACGTAATGTCTGCACGAACGACTTGCTACAAGACTTGCTAAAATCTGAAAATTTGCTGATTTTTTAAAAAGTTACAGTAACTATTATATTAATAATCAAAATTAAATTTTTCTTGCTCTTTGCGACTTAAACATGCAAAATTGTCGAGTTTTCGTGACGCATACCTTGTGTTTTGATAACGGCGTGCGATCGCGTGTGATCAGCAATGGACGGAGGCTAGTGCGAAAGGTGTCGGGAGGGCGAGGAGAAAGAGGCGAAAAGCTATGGACCGACGAAGAGAGGCTAGTTAGTCGGTAAGCGCGCGCCTGGTCCAACTTTCCCCTCGATCCGCCTAGCAAGACCGTTAGGCTAACTTGGGCGTTCTATTTGCGTCTTTGACTTCTTACGTTCTACTCCCCCTCACCCCCCTCCACCTTGTCTCCCGCCCGTTTTCCTCTTCAACATCCCCCGGAGAACCCTTCTCGCTCTAGCGACGGCCGGTCAGCAACGCGGTCAAACCCAACCCGAATTACCGTTGCTATCGAGCGGAAAGCTTCAAAACGTTCCGGAGCTTTCGATTCGCTCTGCTCTCACCTGTCCGTGATCATTCAATTTTTATCGCAGCAGTTTTGTAATTTATCACAGTTATCACTGTTTAAAGCGTAGAATACATCGACGCAAAAATTTTATTAATATAAATCTAATTTTTATTTAACTAAACTCTCGCAAAGAGCTCATCTCGAGAGATTGCGTTGTCATTATGTGTCAAAGATTGATCGACAAAATATAGCTGACTATTGGTTGAATTCCAATTTCCAATAGTCATGATCGACGCGCGGGATTGATAGTTCGTGAATCAGGCTCATGGAACGCGCTCGCAACCAAAGCTCAGTATCGATCCTAAAAGTATTCTCGATTTATCGCGAATTCGATGAATTCATCAAATTCGCGAAGGCGGCAAGATTTTCTGTTGTGCGATCGTTACGAAATAACTGGCACGAAACTGGTCGTATCGCGCGCGCATGGCGAATACAGGTGGAGGACATGCAACTCTCCCGCATGGAGGAAAACAGAATGAGAATAGATTCGTCATGCGCCGCTACATCCGACCACAAACGACCTGCCGCTGGCCGAACGTCGGTCCGGTTTCCGCGAAATCGCGCGTGTTGGGGGATCAACGTCGGCGGAGATCGTCGTGGAGATCAGTCTCTCTCTCTCTCTCTCTGGAAGGCCTGCACACCTACCTACGCGGCGAGCGTACGTGTGCACGCACGCCTTTCGGCGGTATTACGCAATCCCATATGCGCGCGGGGAAAAAGTTTGACCCGACACGCAACGGCCACCCGCGCCACGGACAACTTCCTTTGAAGATGCGCGTTGCATCTATAATATATTGCATACATCTGCCTAGCGAACCCAGCCGCGATATATGTATTAAAGAGAGTCATTTAAAATAATATAAAACGATATTATATAACTTTGTAGAAATTGAAATTTTGTTTTTAAATGATTCTCAAATTTATATGTCTATTTACATACTTCATTATATTCTATATTTATTTTCTTAATATGAGAAATGTGCGAATAAAGTATTGATAAGTTTGATTTGGCTGAAGCCAGTCTCCACCAACAAAAACAAATCAAGTTCAATCAGCAGTTGTTAGCCACCGCTACAATCCGCAAAACGATTTGCACCTGGATCGAAAGACATTGTGAGTGTTAAACCGGGTAACAAGCGAGTTTCTGTCGTAGCGTTTCGTTCTCGCTGGCCATTGGCAGCAACCGCATTATTATTTTAACGTGAATGTTCTGGCGATCGTCACCAAGATAAATAACAATGCTTACGTAACGGACATGTAATGACTGCGAGGAGAATGTGTACGTCCGCTCTTTAAACGCTCCGCTTCCTCACCGCGCTTTTGGAGCCTTGTACTTTGGTCGCGAAATAGCTTTCGGCAATTAATCAGTTCGTTAAATCTGGCGTCGCGATATTCCGAGCTCGCGTGTCTCGCAGCCATTCAGAATTCACACTTTGTGTCTTCAATGACGAGCGTGAAAAAAGATTGCGCCGCCGGTGTCGCAGTATATCCGGTATAGTAAGTTAGAAAGGTACATCCTTGAATGCGGTAGAAAACCGCAAACCAGCCGAGGGAGGAATTTCTTGAAATTGAGACGATCCCTACCGAACAGTCCTTGAGCGTAAAATAGAGAAAAACCGCGGTGCCTGTAATCTGCGTTGCAGGAATGTTAAATGCCGTGTCACGAAGATCGCGGTTGCCGATTCGCGCGATCGAATAAAATCGGCATTTCGAGATTCGTTATAGGAAAAATCATGAAAACCCATTCTCTCGAGAGAGAGAAAGAATACGCCGAATATAGAACAGCGATAAAGGAAACTAAAACATGCGATTCGAAAAGATTAATTGCGCGGAACAAAGTGTTCCTCGGTACATACGCGGCGGCGATAAACGCAAATAACTAAAAGATGGCGACTACTTACGTATTTGCGGTTTCGCTGTTTATTGCTGTATGCATACGCACAGTAATCGTTTATCATGCCGGTGTTCGACCGATGCTCGTAAGGGAGGATGATAATTCTATCGTTAGCGCTTTCCAAGGATTTTACTGGCTCCGCTCTAGAAACGAGATGAACGCGTGACATTCCGTCGTGAGTGAATAATGCGACACGTGTCGCGGATGACACCAATCTTGTTAATGTGTTGTACGTACATGACTCCCAAGAATCGAGAAATTCCATTCAAGATAGAATAAAGACATCAGTAAATGTTCATTATGCTTATCTCAGAATTGATGATTTTGTTAAGTATTGTACAATTGTGTGCTTTTCTAATAATATTTTTAATTAATTTTATTGATAAATTGAAGTAATTACTTATAATACAATAAATAACTTATTTAAAATTATTATTTGCTTAAAATTTGCATAAATTATTTATTCACTCAAAAGAATGACACCAAAATATCTTAACAGTATAATTCCTTTAACAAAGATATAAACTTCTCTATTAAGGTTTTTTCCGCGGACATTTATTGATGCATCATCTCTATTTTTTCTAACTTCCAAAATTCCGGCAGACAACCGACTACCGGCTTCAAAACACGATGAAATTTTCTATTTCCGTGTTCACGTTACGGATAACGAATTTGTTGACGTCTCTACGAATGTCTTTTTATTCGGGCATTTGTCAACCCGCACGTGGGCGTAGGAGTCGATAGGTACGTCAGTCTCCGTTAAAAGGACCGTAGATTGGTCGTAGAAAAAGACGAAACTGTAAGCGGGAATGGCTTTTTTTCGTTCCACGTGATGCAAGAAAATTTACCGTTTCAAATTCCGTGCCGAAAATCTCGTATAAGTTTTTCCCTTTTTTTATTATAAATACATATTTAAGAGCTTTTAAATTTTGCTAGTGTTTACTAAACATTTTTTTACACTATCAGTTTTTTAAGAATAGCGTGGGAAAAACGGTCGTTTTTAATTAAAACATATCTTGTATAATACCTTTCACAGCGTCCACATATAGCACTGGCACAAAGCGCTTGTCTCTACTTTTCTATTCGCGTTTCTGTCACCTATTACGCAACTAATCCCGAAACGGGGTCTGCACTACCAAACATCCGAGGCACGTTATGCTTAGAACGTTCCTTACACTCGCTAAGGCGCCGAGCTTTTAGGCGCGTCGCAACTCGCGGGAAATATTTATAAAAAATTTAAATTTCTATGTCTTACATATATCGACCTATGCAATTTATATCCGCGGCGTTTTGACATTAATTCTTTCCCACTCGCCAATTTTGTCTTTGACCTAAAAAAAAAAATGCTTCGTCCGCATTTCTAGTCGCTTATTAGCAATATTCAGAAATATCTTTGGCGCGTGAAGACATAAAATGAATAAGAAAAAACATTATTCCATAAGTAATATGTGGTATTCTTACCACTCCATTAAGCGTATGAATCGGTGCATTTTATCGTGATCTCCCAACAATAATGTCTTTGATTCTTATAACGATACAATATAAATATACCTTTCGTTTCTCTCGTTGGACGGGGTTCGATCATTGTTGATTTTCGAGCACAATCGGGACTTTTTGGTACATTAAACGTATAATAAGAATCGCAATCGGTGACTTCAGAGGAAAGGTATAAAGGAGAGGCGCAATGACGCAGGGGGGGAAGGGCGCGTTGGTCGGGGCGAACTTGAGTCGGCGAATCAAGGGGCAAAGGAGCGAACACCATTTAATTCTCGGGTGAGAGAAACGCGAGGTTCGATGTGTTACGACCCTGGGCTTGAAATGAACCACGAAGAGTCAGCGAATTTTCGAGAGAGCGAGTGCCGGGCTCAATCAGCCCGGTTCGGCATAATGCCGACGCCGCCGCCGCCGCCGCCGCCGCCGCCGCACAGACGTCATTAACTGCCTGTTCGAATATTAATTACCTGGTCAGGTAGCGCGCACTTATCTCGCGCTCTGCAATTCCTACCTCCGGGTGCAACCTCCTGTTACGTTCGTATGACATAATTATTAAAGCAGCGTGGCGGCAGCGACTAGCGGTTCCGACTATTTCGTTGTTGCTCAATCCGTTATCAATATTATTGTTTAAACGTGTGTGTACAGTCTCGTTAACAAGCGCGTTTCCCGTATAATATTTCTAGTAAAAAATTGAAAATACCTCATTTTTATTACTCAAAAATTCTATTCTCCAGTTAATCGCCAATGAAGGTTTTAATAGAATTGTATCCCTAAATATTCACTAATTAATTAAGAAAGTAATTAATGGTAAAGCGTTTTAACTCCAATTTGAGTTAAAAAACTTAATGAAATTTGTAGTCATTTCTTAATATTCTTCTGTAAGAGCAAACTGATTATTTATTGTATATTTTTGTGCTTATCTTAATTTATTCAGAAAGAGAACCTTATAAATGATGCGTTACTCGCGGCTTCGCAAATGTGAACGAATATAACGATGGCTGTAGGTTTGCTCTATTTTACGGCTCTTGGAGACAAACGAGTAATGATGTACTCGTCGTCGTTATTATTATAACGGGAGGTCATTTATTTCAGTTGTTTACTTTGGGCGTTTGCGAACATCGTTCTGTCATTGCCTCCTACAAACTTATTTACTTCATAAACTCATCGTGCTAGGATTATAACTGCGACACGAAAGCCGCGATCGCAGCGATTTGGCTGTTCTGCCGGCATTTACAAATATGAAGTGGCGCTTCGGACAATAAATTATACCTCACGTTCATCTGCGATTAACATGAAACGAATACCTGACGCGCTCATAAATCTTAGTTTACTTTAATTACAGTCATAATTTTTTAATTTATTATGACATATATATGTGTATTTCCAAAGTTGACATTCTCTTAAAAAATATTTACTTTACAATTTCATATATATATAAGCATACAGAATAATTAATATATCATTTATTATACAATTATAAACAAATTTTTCATATACATATATCTTGAAAATTTTTACCTGGTCACCGCTTGAATACGATCAAGTTTATACGAGTCGTCGGCTGTGCCTGAATTCACGCGTCATGTCAACGCGAATACGCGCGAAATCGAGAAAAAGGCTCGACCGTACCGTTTATTTTTTTTGTCCCCTATTCACGTGTCGTCGTGACCTCTTCGATCGACACGAGGAGGTACGATCGGTCAAAGGCGCGTTCGCTCGAGGGCAAAGCAAGAGGACGAAGAATGCGCGAAAGAACGAAGAGAGACGATGCTCGCTCTTGGGACGCAACAATGCGCTTAATGAACCCCGCCCGGCTTATTACCGTCGTATCTCACGAATACTTCTCTCTCGCTCTTGTTCATTGTTCGATTCTTCCCAATCATAAAGTTTTCGTTCCTCGCGGAACCCCGAGATGTATGCGACGACGATGACGACGACGACGACGACGACGACGACGACGACGACGACGACGACGACGACGACGACGATGACGACGACGACGACGACGACGACGACGACGACGACGACGACGACGACGACGACGACGGCGATGGCGATGACGACGACAACGACGACGACAACGACGACAACGACGACGACGACGACGACGATGACGACGACGACGACGACGACGAATGACGACAACGAGGACGGTGATTCAGCTACGCCCATAATAATCGCTAACGAGCGTGGCGGCATGGCGCCCGTCTACCCGCCATATTCGCGAATTCCCGGCCGAATTTTGACGACTTTCGTCACACCGTCGTCGCCGGAATGCCGAGTAATTCACGCCGATATACGTCCGTCCCCGAACACCGCAGCACGGCCGCATGGCGCACGGTGATTTAACATCTTGTCGAGAGCAGACCGGTCCGCACGAGAGAAATATCTTATATCGTTAGGCTCTCTCTCTCTCTCTCTCTCTCTCTCTCTCTCTCTCTCTCTCTCTCTCTCTCTCTCTCTCTCTCTCTTTCTACTCTGTGCGCGACCGCGATCAATAATTATTTTCCCTCTTCGGTAGAGAAATCTGTCGCGGTGTCTTTAGTAATATTTTGATCTTTCACGCTGGAACCAATATCATAAAATTGCGTAACTCATAAATATAATTCTCGCATGCGTGTGAGAAAAGTGCAAGTATTTAACTCTCACACGCTAATCAACCGAATAATTTTCGCTGTAATGTTTTATAGCACAGAAAAATATCATCTTTTTTCAGAAAGCTTGTATCTCGTAAATTATGTTAAATAATCGTGCATATTTAAAGCTTAAAAACTTGGGATTTCCAAATTAATAATGCATCTGCGAAGTAACAAAATTTTTATTACATACTCACATATGTACTTTTGATCATCGGATAATAATTAATTCATTAGATTTGCCATATTACGTCTTTTTGTTGGGGTTAACGTAGTTACGTATGTTAGAGCCGAGCAGACGCAGAGTAGGAGGACAGTTTAGAAGGCGGACAAAAGTGGAGGCTCGTCCAATTGTGTCACCCATCCTGAGACTTTCGCCGGACACGGGGATGAGGTGCGGGTTTTACCTTGCCGTGGATGAGAAACGATTTACGAGCCGAGGAGAATAGTGCCAAGAAACCAATCGGCTGCCTCGCCCAGCTATTTCGCTTATGCGAGCGCGCACCTCTTCTCGCTCCGGAGAGAGGAAAGAGAGAAAGAGAGAGAGAGAAAATTCCGGCGTCATCGCGCGCCGACAGAAGGCGAGACGGTGTCTGTGAATCGCCGCGCCGCATCGCGAGTCGTGCCACCGGATCTCTTTCGATCAGTATTTTAACGAGCGAATTATTGAAATAAACGACGCGCGTACCGTCTGTCGGATCTCGCGCCTATTTCTAACCAGAAAACGCGTATCTCGTTTCCTCTCTTTTTGTCCAGAGATGACGTAAAGCTCGTGAGTTAGGATGATACGCGCGGCAGAAAATCAATTGTGTATCTCAGAATTTATTATCTGGCTACGCAAAATGAATAAAGACGATTGATTATACTAATAAAATATCGATTTTACTGTGTAAATCTTGAAGCGAAAATTTTTTTGCGACTTTGTGTTTTCTCAGCTTTGAAAAAAATTCAACGGCCTGCCAACTGTTGCAGCAGTGGCGAATGACAATTGATGATCGCGTCTTCTTCAAAATAGCATATACAGAAAATAGAATAACATTTTTTATTCACGTTTGAAAAATTATTATAGAACTTCTTTACTTACGGAAAATTACTGAAAAGGGCTGATCATTTTCATAAATATACCTAATTTTATCACGCCAAATTCGAAACGCCACCATGTAACACATTCGAGGCTTGCAGTGTGTGCAATTTCGCTTTTGACGTCGCGATATATGCTACCGATAACATTCGTGAATTACTCTTCAAATAAATTGAATTTTCGACTTTCGTACTCAGTATCGGAATTTTTGTCATAAAATCGGACGTGATCGAAAGTGTTAAGTTAAACTATATTGCGCTCGATAAGTTTGAGCGGGCGTGATGTCTTCGCGGGGGAAACCGGGCCCGTTTTACGATTCGCGGCGATCGTAAATCAATAGCCGAGAGGCCGCGCGCGAATATCGGCCGTGATCGCTGCCGGCAGATAATGCGTGCCGGCGGTGGATGCGATTTCACGCGTGAGATCGGTACACCTCACGCGGAATCCTGCGCGGAATGTGGCTTTTCTTTTTGCGCTGGCGAGCACTGAGCCTCGCCCAGGAAAGGGGGCCGGAGTTTGCGGCGCGCGCAGGGTGCGTCGTCTTAGCGGCAAAGCGCTCTACAAACGTCGATTAGCAACGAGTGATAACGCCCGGATACCGACACAACTGTCAAGGGACAATCGACCGCCGCGTGACAAAGTGTACTATTCGTTTTATCGCTTTTTAATTTCTATCGGTGATATTAGCTCTTTATCTACTACAAGTAATACTGCGGCTACTGTAAGAGACGCGTATAACCAGTTTGAAGCAAATATAGCATTGATTTTTATGAACAATAAAAGTAAAAAGAAATCTTTAATTAATATTTACGTCGAAGTATAATTTTATACCGGTTTTATTTATTTTTTTTTTCGAGACACTCGTATTTGAATTGACAATCGCGTTGTAACTAATCGTTTCTTCTTAACGTTACACAGCTATAATATCGACCATTCGATAACTCATAGTACAGAGCGCAGATGTAGCTTAGGCTCATCGGCTGATAGCCGAACGCGAAGGAAAATAAATAAGCGTACGCTCGTATGTAAGCGAGTTAAACAATGTAAGGCAAGGCTGTAGGAAAGCCTATTTTCTTCGTTCTAGGCTCACGCATGCGTGAACTCGATCGCGTAGGCGTCGTGCTGTAACAGCCGAGAGCCGCGCACGCGATGACGCTAAAAGCGAGACGTACATAGGTGACCGAAGACTGTGCGAGACCATACATTAGCGCACGGAAATCGTTTCCCATGGCCCGCTTGACTGGAACGTGCATCGCAACCGCGCGGTTAATCCACGATGTAATTATAAAAGGAGGAAATCCAGATCATTAAGATTATGGCCGACGTTAAGTTGCACCTTGCGACGGCCACTTTGATAGCCTATATGTGTGCGCGTGTGAATGACGATAATCATATATAACCGAAAGAAAGAATAAGGACCCAACTACGAGTTTAATTTCGTCAGGGTGCAAATAACTTTTTACGTAAAATTATTTTTGATACTGCAAATTCAGTTCATCCAATCGTTAGAGTTTTTATACTTATTTGCATAACATATTTGAGCGCGTATATAGAAAATTATTTTGTTTGATATAATAATCATATTTCACAATTATTGTGAAGTAATTTCTAATTTTAGAAAAACTAGATCATAAAAAATTGGGATAGAATACACTTGATGTATGTACAGTATCAAAAATTATATTTTTTGAAATTGTGCTACTTTTATTACATTATTTATTCCATATAGTCATGCCATATATTATGTATTCCAGTTCATATAGTTTATATATGGCAATCTTTAATTCACAAAATACCTTCTCGTTTACCGCAATGTGGTGGAATTATCCTTGTCTGACTACATCGGAATGTTACCACTTAAGCGCATATACACAAGAGGAACCGATAAATTTTCAGTAAACTCCGTTCCGGTATAATTTATGCGACTTCGACCGTACACTTTGTAACAGTGTTGCACTCGGGCGTGTTTCGAGCACGCTCGCGAAAGTGGTTCATGCGCTTGATTTGTATACTCGACAAGAAGCGAGAAAAAAGCAGCCACCATCTTAATGCGCTCAAGCGTGCGAATGAGTCCGCGGCGCCGTTTGTATGAATGAAACTTTTTACTCACGTGTGAACATTGTAACGAATATTAATTCATTGACAATTCTGTCATCTGACAAAACGTAGATTAACTTCCGCGGATCAATGGATGATATATCGAACGTGAGATTAATCGACGAGTCGATTCATTCGCCGTCGATCAGCCGCGCGCGTTTTTTTGCGTTTGCTCTCTTTATTTTTAGACCGCGTAATAATGTTCCATTTAGAAATGTGTGTACGCGATTGCGAAAGTGGGATGCGCACCCGGTATTTCACATACAGCAGAGGGCAAAAGGGAAAGAACTGCGGCTCGTAAAGCGTTCTACGTGCGTCGAATCGTGTTTACTCTGTAAACCCGTTGCTTCCTCTTGTTGTCGTTTTCCGCGTCGATATCAACTCTCACGACTGCATCGATCTCTGGAGCGCGATCCGTTCCGAGAAATCGATTCTTCTTGGCTTTTCTTGTATTGTACATCGAAACCACGTGGGATCTGGATGCACTCGAGTCAGATTCCTCAGACAATGCTCGATTTGTTTCCGCTGCTACGATTAACTCTGCTATATCCGATAGTCAAGAAAAATGAACATTTTTATACATATAACATTATTTATATTATTATATATCTTATTAGGTATGCATACTATTTTTTACGTAATTTTAATGATGAATATACTTTATTTATAATTTGTTGACACAATTATGTTCTAACATTTTGCATTATTTAGTATAATTTTAAGTACAATATTTTATATTAGTCATTCGATGGCAAATTATAATTGTTAGGCCTTGATTCGAGTGTGACGATTGGTGGTTCAGTAGTCTAACTGAAAGCTGTTCGCGGAATCTTTTTTTCCTGACTTTCCAATTGCTGGTACACGGTGAAATTATTGCTCTTTCAACGATTTAACCCTTCATCTACGTCAGAAATGGGTCAAAACCGAGCGACGCAATTTAGAAGGTATCCGCTTTACCGGAGAGTTCTAAATGCGCATTCTGACGGCGTTGGTAAATGTTAGCGCTACTTTCTTGCGTGAAACAATGTTAACGAAGCGACGTAACAAATATTTCTTCGTTTGCTTTCCTCGCGATAATAAATTAGCGAAGCTGCATAAGATTGATTTGACACTCGCGTGACGAATGTTGCGAGGAATCACCGCTAAAGTGCAATTGAAGTCCATTTACGGTGGAAAGTTGCTCTAAAGTCAGACAGTCAAGCATTAGAAACACTCAAATTAGTATCTTAGATAATCAGTCTTTTTTAATTTATACAAATTTCATAAAATACGGTAAAGTAGTTTAAAAATATTTTTTAAAACATCAAAACTATATGATATAAATGATATAAATTTTATTACGTGAATTATATTAATGTTTAATATGTACCTCACGTACACAACAGTGCGTTGCCACGCAGTTATAATAATTCTGCATATTATGATCATTGTCTTTTATTATCATGCACCGGAGAAGCAACATTGCGATGGACATTGTACGCGCGCGTAAACAGTCGTTAAAATACCGGGTTAATACAGTGCAAGCTTCAAAGGAGCGATATAGATCGCTATCGGTACCGGTACCGAATCGCTCGTACAATTCGCTCGGCATATTAATGTGCCCGTTTCGAAAGCGTCGTATTAATCTCGAACATAGGAGGTTCGCTTTACGCTTCCGCAGTTACGCAAGCGGCGAGATAACGCGCTCGCGAATCTCGGATGCTGAAACGTTTTATCAGTCGATCTTGCGTTTGCCCGCGGAGGCGTAAGCAAACCGTGAGTGGGCAAAGCGGTAAAGCGAAAGCGAATCGCAGATCGGGAGAGCCGTTGTTTACACAGAAAATTGTTTGCGCAAAGTTTATCGATGATCAATATAAACTTTTAAATACAACGTGAAAAGATTATGATATAAAGTTTAATAATTAAAATAAAATTGTATGTAATACAAAAATAATATGGCATAAGGCTTGCATAATTATGCAATAAAAATAAATATAAAATTTAATAGAAAATTAACGTAGTTTTGAAAGCCGAAGAGAGAACATTAATGACAAGAGCGCGCTGAATGAATGCGAAAGAAAAAGGTACGAAAGAAAATGAAACGCTCACTTGGATGCGATCGTTCGATAATAAATTCCTCGAGTTTATTTCTTTGCGTACAGCTGTATGCGATTATCCGTTATGTAATTTCCAGCGTGATCAACTCGCAGCGCCGCCAATGAGTGCGAGCTGTACGCAGACGGGATTCTTATAATATTTGCGGAGGCCTCGTAATCGACCGAATTACATGGTTATCTCGCGTGGGAGGAACCGAGTCAAGGAAAGTCTTTAAACAAACTCGGCCGCCACCTATGGCGATTTTCGGGATTATTTTTTAAACAATCGCAGTCGTGCGAAGGAGCAATATATCTGGCTTGTGTTACCGGCTTAACCTGACGTCATTCTATACATTCTATGCATTATCTTAGTTGCTACATCATTATAGATGAAGTATTTCGTGATCTCAATTCTATTATATGTACAAAAGCATTAGAATTTTTTTTTTTTATTTACGTAGTTTAAAAAAATTTTCTTAATGAATATTAGTAACGAGAGTGCATTGAATGAATATAGAAGGAAAAAAAGCGCGAAAAGAAAAGCTCACATAGTGTAATATTAATAACAAAACTCTCTTTGCCGTGCATCCGGTCGGATAAACATCAACAGTAATCGTCCCGATAAGTGTATCGATTAATCATCAAAGGGATGGGCTGCTCGCCGAGGGGCACTGCCGATTTAGCGATTCTTAACGGCACGGATCGAGACGTCGATGCGCGGTACCCGATCTCGATCTCTGGCCTTGCGATTCTCCATTATGTCGATGTAGGTACAATACGCGATGATAGAGAACTATCGGGTGGAAACTAATTACACCGGCTAATTACTGCCGCTCGGGATATCACGCGGGCTACACCTTCCGTTCTCCGACGATCGCGAAGTGAAACAAAGTCGGCACGGCGCTGAGAGAAACATTGCCGTCACAATCGTAAGATTAATCGCGTAAGAGAAGTTCAACGACAATCTAGAGCTCATAACCGATACACTTAGAAATTTTCGAAGAAATTGCATGTAATCGTTAAAAACGATTCGTGGAAAATGTCGGCATTTTTCGTAAAAGATCACGATTCAGGATTAAAAAGGTCAAGCACCGTATATTATCAGATCACGGTTAACTTTGCGCTTCTTCCAGCGCGCAATCCACGCCGTAAAGGCTCTATGGATAATAGGCGATTTTATCGGAAAGTAGCGGAGCGATCGTCGCTCGAGGCTCGATATCGCCATCAACGCGCGCGACTCGCGGTTTCCACGGATGTCCAATATACTTCTTTCTCGCGCACAATAAGATATTTATCGTTCGCGTTGGATGGAGCTGAGGCCGTGGCCCGAGCCGCCCCGAAGTCACCATTGTATCTACCGGCGAGTGATGTATGGCCGTAGAATTGGTAGGAATTGAAACTTGTTACCGCCACGAGGAGGAGATACCGCCGAGATTTAAGCCCTGTCCTTATGCCGCCGTTGCCGCCGCCGCCACTGCCGCCGTTGCCGCCGTTGCCGCCAAGATAACAGCCCCCTTTCGCGAGTCTGCAATAGCAGCGTTAGCAGCTGCGGCAACGAGCAATGAGCGCATTTCATTCCGTTTCCTTTGACGAAATTTAATCTGAACTAATAAATCCACTTTTTTTGACGCGCGCTGATCTTCTTGGCTAAATATAAATGAGTTAGCATCTCAATAATCACGTTTTTCTTTTAGAAACTGGATTTTATCACTGTAGAAACACACACAGCATATTTAAGAGTTTTAGTTAATAAATTTTGAGATTTATCAATGAGAACTTGTGAGAATCAAATATTTGATAGTTGTATTTAATATTAAACATGCACTGATGATATAAAGCTGATAATTGATAATTCATTAAGATACGCAGTTTGGTGAACGTAGAAACTCTGCCCGCTTTTATTTCTGGTCCCGATTCCAAGTATTCTCTTTTGTTCATTGCGTTTTACGTTGCGAGAAAATTTGTACGACTGTTCGTCGTTATAGATTCGAGACAAGATTCCGCCGCTTCATTTTTTAACTGTCCCGGGGGTCGTCCTAGCGGTTCTCGAATAAAGGCGAGCATTTGTTATCGGCGATTTCGATCTGGATGCGGTGTCGAGATTGTAATTCGAGATACGTTTTATCAAGCTAACGGGTTAATCCGAGAAATTCGGAGTTTTTCGTTTTGGCGACTCGGTAAAACGACTCGCAAAAAAAAATCCAATTACTAGATAACGTAGCTAAGCGCCATTTAGAAAGTCTCGCGACAGCGTGTATTTCCGACGTGCAACAAGCGATAACAAAGTGCTTTGTGTACTACCATGCGTGAGATCATCGCCCGAGTCCTTAAGGATGGCTAATGTAATCATGCGTAGGCAGAAAGCGTGGGCCCGAGAAGCCGTGGCGCCGGTACAACCCCAGAGGCGATAGCGGACGAGGACCCGAAAGCATCCGCTTAATTAACAATAATTAGTAATCGCCCAACATTGATCACCGTTGCGGCGGTGACGTCAATTATCGCCGGCGGCCCAAAGGAAGTACCTGACTAATTGCCGGCGTTTTCTTATTGCCGCTAGTTTTATCAAGCGATTACTTATCGATTAGCCGCGAGTAATTAGACCGTCTTTATTATTCTAGTATTTAATTAATTATATTTATCTCCCCGATAAGAGAGAGACAAATGTATAAACGACTATATACGCGAATGAAAAGATCCACACGCCCCCACAAGCTCTGACAATTCTTTCCTCGCAGCCGCTTTCGCGGAAAGAAAAAACACCGCAATTTATGTTTTATCGGCGCGATTGTAAATACGGGAAGTTTATTTGCTTTTCTAAATTGCCGAGTATAATAATATAGAGTCGGTCGGATATCTCGCGTACGTGGGTGGTGACATTTGTCACGATTTAAATATCTGCGCGAGATCGCGCGCTATCGATTCCGCTTCGGAGCTGAGAACTTTTAAGGGTCATAAAATGACAATAAAAAGACTGGATGGCGATATTTTACTATTTTACTAGACGTCCTTGTCGGCCTGGAACCCCCACGTGGAAATCGCGCAATTGGAAATCGCATGGGCACGTCGAATATTCCGTTATCGCGGAATCTCTCCGGATACGCCCTCTCCCTCCTTGATGCGAAATATATCTGAAAAAAATAAAGGGACAAAGATCTGTGCGCGCGAGAATGCGATGCGAGAGTCCGACTCGAGCGATGACTTCTTTCTGCCTTTTCCAGTTCTTCCGTTTGGCGGCCGCGCAGCTGACGTCATTAATAACGTACGAATTTTTCGTGCCCCGACAAGACAAATTGGCGCCCAATCGATGGTGGCCTGGTCTCGATTAATCAAAACTCGGCCGTGTACGAACGGCTCCTCCGCCGTTCATTATTCCGCTTAATTCGCTACCAAGGTAGGTGTACCGTAACGAGTTTTATCGCGCCGACAAAAGTGCCGTTTAATCGACGATATAGTACTCGAACCCGTGTTTCGATACCAGAGTATTTTCTGACCTGCGATTTCGTGTTTCTTATCGCATGGTATTATTGGCCGGATTTTATGTAGCGCTTAATCACTGTGATCGGCCGTGAGCCGTTATTCCAATCGGTACGGCCTGTTTTAGAAAATAAATTTCTTTAATTTATATAAAAACTAAAATTAAAAATTAATATTGCAGATAATAATAATTATAACGCAAAGTATAAGTGAAGATTTATACAAAACTATATAAAGTGTAAATTTTAAATAAATATAAATCATTTATGCGAAGTAGTGAAAATATACGTTTTTGCATTCATGCATACGGTTTTAAATCCAAGTTGCTTTTGGCTTGTGAAAACTTTCAGGCGATTCTGATTATAATAATGAAAGAATATAAAATGCCTACATACAGCAACTAGTTGTATTCCCCGCGGAGCCTTCATTTATCAAACGCTCGTCGCTTCCACCCACGATATCTCTTCTGGCACTCGCTTTTCGCTCGATACCTCAGCACGATCCCCCGTGTACTCGGCATATTCGGTGTGGATCTGATAACGCCGGCATAAACGTGTTAATGGCACCAGCAGGATGCTGCCCATTATTACCACGTGCTGCAATCCGCGAAACGCCACACCCGGGGTGGATGCTCGCGTGTATGCGAGTGGACGGATCTCCGCGCGTGTCTCGAAAAATTACATTATTTACAAGCGGCGTCTTATCCTGCGGATCTCGCCGAGCCCTAAACAACGAACCGTGTAAAAGCCATTATCGGCAACTCAATTATCGTTTAAAGGCGCTCTTTCATTTTTTCGCTCGCGCGTCTGCTATTGTTAAAATCCCGCGTTCTCGTCCCCGCTCTTCACGTCGTCGCGTTAGATAAGAATTGATTTATGCGTACGGTTCCCGCCGGAAAATAATTAACATCGCGCAGATCGATCTCTCTATCCGGATATAAAGGGAGGTGAAGAATGCTTTTAAGTTCTGTCGGGATTCACGCCCATTAAAAATAGCTGATTTACGCTGCCGTACTACGCGACGATGCGGCCACTAACATTTAACGATCTCGAATTTTGACGTGCGTTATTTCTCTAACAATTACAGCTCACTACATTATACTTCTACGTAATACATTAAATCATTAACTTTTCTACACAACTAAAAAATATAAATTAGTAATACACATGCATAGAAGATGTAATGCATAATTATTTTGGTGCAAGATAAAATTTTAGAATTTTCCTCTTCTTTTTACATAATTTAAGAAACTTTAAAAAATAATTAATTTAACGTATGACACGGTATGTGTGTAAAAAAATAAGATTAATAAATATGAATTGTCTGCAATTAATAGCGACCTCAAAGAATGTCTTGGCAGCATTCGCCGCACATCATTGTAACTTATGCAACTGCGTAACTGAAATATTTAGACATAAAGCTCATTTAACGGTCTGGTATATCACACAGAAGATGTGTTCGCGTGCACGTGATACAGGTTTGAACAATCGTGAGCGCAGAATATTTGGCGGCCGAGTACGCTCGTGCTGCCAGATTTGTAGATTTCGGTCAACGATCTGTCAGGATCACGCGCGTCGCACTAGACCGATCCCGTCCGTATGCGTATTCGTGTTTGTTTCTTTTGGCGATCTTTTTCCCCATCGTTCACCGTTGCGATCCCTCGGAGCGCGAAGCAAGCCCGAAATCTCGCGCCGAGGTTCTTTTGTCGGCGCGCTTTCATTTTCACGCCATTTTTGGCGAGGCCGCTTTCGCCGGTTATTAGTTTAATTTGAGATATAAAGCTGATGTAACTCTTGCTTGCAATTAGTTACCGACCTTATCGATTGCTCTTTACGAGTCACACGAAGGCCGGCCGTGAGCCGCACTTTCGAAAATGTATACTCGCGGGGCGATTTATCATTGAGACTTTGATTACATTTTACGTTCGTTTCGGTTTCGTCCGGCATCCGGTGTTCTGGAAAAAAGAAGCGACGCGATCTCTCCGAGAGCCGCGCGTACGGCAGACATTTGACACGCCTTGCGAACCGGCCGCGATTATACTTAATAGTGTAGCGCGGAACAGGTATCGCGTGAGAGAAAATAATTTAGAGGTCTATAAAAGATAGGACAACGCAACCGTGAAATTTAATGGCGGCGGTTAGTGTGACTTACGAAAGTTCGCGGCGCACAGTTATCGCCGGCAATACTTACCTCGCCCGAATCGTTATTCACGTGATCTTTATCTGCCTCTCTGGATCGACGTTTATTTCCATGAGAGCCCGCGAGACGATGGTGTACGATTTCCTAGAGGAAATCGCTTCCAACATCCCTCGTCGGCGCGCGCGGCCGTGTGAAATAACACCGTGGATGATCGTTATCAAACTCGCGCCGTTCGTTGAAAAGAGATCCGCGAGGCAGACGGCAATTATGTTTGAAAATCACCGCTCTCAGGCATCTACGTTACGTTTTCATCGCTGTAAACGATATCTCTACAAAAATCTGGAATATAATATATAATATATATATTCTTTCACATTTATAAATTCGATATACAATTGTAATCGTGATAGCGCGGTGACAACACAATTTATTAAAATTGGCCATTTTTGTAATAATCTCCCTCTCTGATATTTTTTTTATTCAATATTTTGTTATTGCTAACATGACTCGCATGACTTTATTCGCGCCACGGTAATCGCCACGTGGTATTAGTTCGCCGCGACTAATATGACGCGTTTCTTTGCTGTCGTTACCGATTTACGTGTAAATAATTTACGAGTGTACCGGAAGCGGTGGTGAGAGATTATCTATGAAATACCGTTATTAAGGGGACGTTATTAATGAGATACCGGCGCGCGCTCGCAGTTGATGTAATGGCGGGTTTTTGAGATAATCGCAGGCACACTCTAACGCGACTCGCGACAACCGATGCGGAGAACGCGGGAGTAGGAGCGAGAGGCGACGAAAGCGAGGGTTTGAGTGAAGCTGGCTGGCTGACTGGCTTGGCGAAGGTGTCGGTGCTGGAATGCGGTATTACCATATCCAAACCTGACGTAACTTTCGTTGGGCAGTGACCTAGAGACGATCCTTTCGCGTGCAACTGCGTCTCATTTACGACACCAACTGCTGTCATGCTGTTCGCGTTTCGCGCGCATCCTTGCTCCATTCTGTTAGCCACAACGACTTATCGCTCTGCGAATGCAGTCAGGCGCGCGCGGGAAAAGTGATTTTGTCTATGCTGATTTGTCATTATTGTCACTTTTCAATTATCTTCCCTCGACTTCCGACGTTATTATTTTATTTGCTGCCTCTTTTACTCCCTACGCTTAGTAAACATTCTCTTGACTAACTTCTCGAAATGTTTGCATTTACTTTTTTTCAATACTTAATAATTTAATAATGTGTTTTTTTCGGTTCTATTAATTTTGAACGTTTCTTTGTGTACTTTTTTCTAAAAGTCCTATTTAATTATTCATGCAAGACTAGCTCGAGAATGAAAAAATACGTCATCCTTTTTGCCGAAGCTTTCTATCCGGATTTCTCCTTTTGCACGATAAACAGCTGCACTTTGTTACGCAAATGCGTTGCGCGGAGTATTTACGTGTGACAAAACTCATTGATTAAATATTCCCAGTAACTGACAGTCTAGTGGCGCTCTCGCGGAGCTCGAAGAGTGCCGCGTTTGTTGCCATTAATAATATCATCCCGCAAGGTATTGCGACGCTAGCTAGCATTGCTTTTTATTTTTCTCTCTAATGCAACAGCTGGTTAGGTGACGTCATGTACTCCTACGTAGTTACGAGAGTAGCGATGTACTCAACTACCCGCAGAGAAATCGCCGTAGAGAAAGATTACTCAATTTTTAATCTCTGGATTCCTGTCCTGATTACCATAGTCCTTTTCACAAGTGTACTCTAGATTTTTATAACAGACATTATTATTATACTTTGCTAGAAATCGATATTATATTTCAGTTTTCATACATCACGTATCTTCGCAATTCATACAAAACTCTATGCTTATTTAGTTGATTTGATTTTTGAATCAGACATTATAATTTTTTTGAACGTCGATATTGATTTAACAAATGTTGAGAAAAACAAAGAAAAATATGTGTCTCGAACAATGTTTTTATCATCAGAAATCAAAGTTGCGTGAGGTGAGAAATTGCGATCAATATTCGCGAGACGCGATGCCAGCTAGTGGGGATATTGTTTATATCTTTTCCGAGTAGCCATCGGATTGTGTCTATCCTTCGTTGCCGTCCATATGCATCGCCCACGGCGCGCACGCCAAACTCGAACGTCGTCTCGTCGTACGAGAGCCAGTGTTTGTCAGTCATCTCGTCAGGCCCGACGAGTGTTTGCGATGTTTGCGTAGCCTCAAGTGAGCTGGTTAATGCTCGCGCGATAAATGCAGCCGAGTGATTCTTCGCCGCTCGTCTTCCTTTTCCCCTCTCGCTCTTGCCATCTGTCTCCTCCGTTTGCCTCCGTGTTTGCCCCGCGTTCTGTCACGTTTCTCCGCGACAAAATAACGTTGTACACGATTTAAGCACGGAACGACTTTGACTTATGGGGAAATCGAGCGCACTCCGTGTTACGCGCCGGCTGGAGCAACGAATCCGCGAACACGGGGTAATATTTTTGCCTGAGATATCATAATCGCGGGAATCTTGCCATCCTTCCGACGTGCGTACACGGTGCTTTCTGTCTCTGACGTCGTAAATTAATATTTTAAAAAAATAATCACTGAAATTCATTATTGCATAGTTTTAAATCAAGTTTTATACCGTGGTGATTATACACTGGTGAGTATCGTCTTATTTTGTCAGCCTTCTTTCAATATTTAATTTTAACTATGAGATATATTTCTAACTTAATCTAACAACGAAATTGAATTACCTAAGAATATTTTGCAAGCATTCATTCACGCGCGTCTTATACGATGCAAAGTAGCTTGAAAAGTAGCTTTGCTTTGATGCGGTTGTTATGAAGGCGAATTGATTCATCGATTCGGAAGTAGCTTTCGCGATCGAAAACAAGGCTCGGATACTTCCCTTCCGCGAAATTCGTTATCTGTAGCGCTCAATCATTCCGAGGATCGTGTTCCCTGGATCGATTCGCGCATGCTACGCGATATGCATCCTTCTGATGCGAGAAAAAGAGAGAGAGAGAGAGAAAGAGACAGCCGGTCGTAGTTCGTTGTTGCATGCAGGAGGGCAAAAGGAACGCGAGGAAAGGCTTCCTCCCTTTCGCGCTCTCAAAGGCATCGGAGCAGAGATCAGATAGGGCACCTCGGCCCCGCGGTCGGACTACAAAGTGATATCCGACGGAGATATTGTGTGTGCACACCGTGTTCGCCGATTACGTAACTCCGCGGCAAGCGAGTGCGGCTGATTCACCGCACGACCACTCGCAGGGCCGGCTTGATGCAACGAGCTCGGTGCAATTGCGCCGAGCCCTACGCCTAGAAATGATAGAAGTGTAATAATGAAGGATAAATGTGACGGCGATATAACGGAAAGCGCCGCGCTGTTCTTCGCCTTAGCGTTCTTTTCTTTCGAGTTGACCTCGCCACGCGGGATAGTATGTTTACGGATATTGGTGCGAAGGGTGTGCACGGTATAACCGGAGCGGTAAACACTTGTCACGGTCCGTCTGATTTTAATTAATCAATTTGCATTGATTGCGTCCCGTCGTCAAATAATTGGACTGGCAAAATAATTTAGCGACCGTCACTCTGAGTGACGGACAATATCGAGTAATTGAAAAATGATGTCCAGATTGAAAGTTGTATTTTGCTCTCCGGTTTAATTAACTTTATAAATGGGCCCGTTAGGCACGCTGCGATTTTTCACACCTGGTTCAATCCGTCGCGTTAAACTAGGGTTCTCACATCGCTTTATTTAGATACCACAGTCTGTCGGCCTTTCAATCTGTCGCATTAAATTAAAGTTTTCATATCGCACCGATTGTGAGAATTTAAATACCACAGTGGCGTTTCAATCTATTTGCCGTGTCTGAACCGTATTAATTTACCGTATTCTCTTCGTTTTCTTTTTTACGATAAACTATAATAATAATTTATCATGTGTCAAATATAAAAATTAAATCTACCAATTCGTTATATATCTTACTTTTATTTGAAGGAAATTTTTAGAAGATACGTTAAACAATTTTGTCATTCGAATCGTCGTAAATTCCGGGCCCTAGTTCGCGGCTTCGTGGACCTAGATGATAAAACGCCCCTGAAACGCGAAAACAGGATACATCGCTCGGTCTTGTTTCGACGATAGTGGTGATCCTTCCTCGCGCAGCTCGAGCCGGCGCGCGGTGCGCCGATCTTATCTCGGAGCGCGTACATACATACGACCGCGCGTACACGCGATATCTCGATCGTGCCCTCATCTGCATGCCGCGGTAATAATTCGGCCGGGGCTACGAGACGCGATGCGTTATACCGGTCCTCTCTTCGGGCCCGGTCGCAGAGAAAACCGGGCCAGGGATCGATCTCGCCCTCTTTATCTCTGCCTTTTTCTCTTTCTCCCTCCTTCTCACTGCCTCTCTCGCCGTCTCTTTTTCTTTTCTCGGCTCGGTTCGGCCCCGACGGATCAACGCGTATTCAATTACCCCGACAAAATCAGTCGAGATCGCTCCGACTCGAGAGGTGGTGGCCATTTATATTAATTCACTCCGGTGATCTCGAGCGTTAATGACAAACACCCGTTTGCCGTGGCCTGACAGCCAGGCTGTCGTAATTTTTTTTCCCGCTATTAGACAATTTTCATGGATCGCATATGTGGAGAGTTATGTCAGCGCGTGAACAGAAGCAAAATTTGTACTCTTTGTATTCTACTTTATTAAAGAACATATGAAACTGAATCTAAAATTAATGCGATCTAAAATTAACATAGATATGTTAAACATATTAAAGATATGTTGCTCATAAATTTTGCTCACATTTCTATCATCACTTTCCCGATGTGAGTGGGCGTGAAATTTGCCTTGGCAACTGACGATTGTCTTAAGAACAACGTAGATGTGGCGCCAGAGTGCGCGAAAAGAAAACGCCTCTAGCTCATCTCCAGAGAGAACTCGTCGCCGCACAGTTTACACAAACAGGATTGCAGAATTAATTATGCGCCGGGACATTGGCTTCGCCGCGGGAGAGTGTGTCGGCAATATCATTTAACGTATTTCCGGTGAAGCGTTTACGATCCTTTTTTACGCAACCATTCGGCGCTTGCCGCGCGTTTAACGTTCGCAATTAGTAATTATGCCCGTTGAAAATTCAATTGTCTGTGCGCGACTCTTGCGTTACGTATCGTTGATATTGAAAAGAAATGCAACTTTTAAAGACGATAGAATTGCCGAGCGATCTTCCTCGCATAATAACAATAATAAAACATGATCAAAGATAATTGAATTTCTCAAATAAGATTATGCGCTAACAAAACAGTTGTTCGATACATGAAGCGGAATATAAAACGGGATTATTGCGCAATTAGAATTTATTTTTCTTTCTTTCCTCGAAGGAAGAGTTATCGACCTCGTGTTGATTTCCACGCGTGGGTGGACGAGGGAAGCTTTCCCGACGCGCTGGCTCTTTCTTCAGTCGGGTTTACGAGTCGGCGTGTACGATGCGATTCGCACGTAATTGCGAATCAATCGCGCGCGCCGCGCGTGAGTACCGACTTCTAGATAAAAAGACTTAACTCGAGGAGATGAAAGAAAGGAGAGAGAAGCGCGCGTGGGTGTACTCATTGATAATCCGACAGCTGATGTCGGAGCGCGACTAAACGCAACAATTTGAAGACAGTACCAAGTGTGTACACAACTAGATACAGCTAGAGAAGATAGAGATGTCCATTAAGTCCGTATCGTGCTTCGGAAATTGAGATTGCTTATCGATGATTAGAATTCGATCGATCAAGTAATCTCAATCTTGGCCCACTTTATGTCCTGATAGGTTGAATGCCAATTCGCAATCTTCAATCTGCGATGCATAGTTCAATACGAGTTTTACACGTTTCTTATCCCAACTGATCTCGGAAAATCGTAGACGTAGAGCTATAAAATCACACTGAAGGAAACTCGAGAAAATTTTATGGGCATTCCATTCCACTGATATCTATACGAATTATACGGACTTATCGCGTGCCGCTTTTATACATATTTTTTCAATTAGAGACCACAATGTTTTTCAATGTTTTAAATTTCCTTTGCATATCCTCTTTATCTTCCTATCCACAATCAAAGTATTGGTACATGTATGTCTTGCATTATGAATCTTAATCGCCACGTGCCATTCACTTTTATTATGCAGAGAGAGAAAGAGAGAGAGAGAGAAAAAGAGACCGAGACAGCTGGTGTTCCCTCATTTGCATTCGTGAAATCTATTTTCTGCAGACATATAAGAATTAAACGACCTTGCGAGCGGCTCAACTTCGTGCCGCTTCGAGAAGGAAAGAGGGACAGCTTGTCGATCTCTCGAGAATACGCGTGGGCGTGTTCATTGATAGCGCCTGGTAGTCGACGCGTAACCGACCACGCTGCTACTCCGATTGATCGAGCTGAGTGATTGCGCGTCGAAGCGCTGTGCATGCCGTCTCTTTTTCTCTCTCTCTCTCTCTTTCTCTCTTTTTATTCTGCGTCTGAAGACGCAGTGCTGAAGCACTGCCTGTCAGTGAATTGAATTTTCGCGATACACGGGACACACGTCGAGAAAGCGGAAGAGCGTGACGCGCCACGGGCTTTTAATATCGTGCCGCGGCTGAGTGAAAATTAAAATTCAGTTTGCGTACGCACGCACGCCGCGCTGAGCACGCGTATGCAAACCACCTGTCCTCGCCTTTTTCGCCCGGCTCATTTCTCGTCTTTCTCCCTCTTCCTCTTTTCGCAGCTTTGCGCTCCGTTTTTTTTTCACCGCAAATTCGTTCTTTAGTCTCTCTTTCTTTCTCTTTCAATTTTCATTTTATCGCATCTCGATTTGCGGTCTTTTGTCGAGATCGCGGCATCCTCTAAATTGAAGAGGCGTTTTGTATCTTTGTAGGTTAATTGACAGTTAATTAGACGGATAGAGTCGCCTCGGCATAATCTGCACTTGTAAATGCAAATTTTCGAGTTTTGATTTCGCGTCGCATTCGTTTTTTATATTGAACCTTCATTAACCAAAGTAATCATGGCGACTGTGCTCGAGAACTGGATTAAGTACTGGACGCGCAGCACGCCTCGACGCTCCGCCGTAATAAGCAGATTAAGGGAACCTAACCGATTCCCGAGCTTGAAAAAATAATTATGAAACCGCTACATCGGTCGGGTGGGGACATCGGGGGATTAATCTGACGGCAGTATCTCGGCGGAGCAACAGCGAATTAATTTCGTCGGTGCAATTAAGATATCGTCGAAGGTGGACCGTGCGTGTGTGTCACGATCGATCGATTACCTCGAGGAAAAGCAGGCCGAACGCGGTATACACGCTGTCAAATTCGCTAAATAATATACACGATCGCGCTGTAAACCGGAACCGACGTGCAGCCGCACGTTATTACGAATCACATATGTTGCGTGACGTAAACGCCGCTGCGTTTAAAAACGCGATTTATCTAGATATGTTAGTGTCTTGATTGTTCCGTAATGCTATGTAATTAAATTCTATTATTGCTCGACATAATACAAGACGGATGATTCAATCTATCGGAGTCAAAAAAAAAAAAAATCTAAACCTATTTTGCTACTTCTTTATTTGACGCAAAGTAATCCTTGTTCCCTCAGCCTTGTATTCGAGGTATGACATCGCGTCAAACGCTGGCTCTTCGTTACTGCTGATACACGTCGCTTATTTCTTTGCCTTTGACCGATGATTTATGAATATCCGGGCAAGAGATTTTTCGAAAAGCGCTCACCTAATAACGCGAAGGCATTTACGACGATAATGAAAGTTGTCTGCTTGCGAGATACAAACGACGGCTTACCGATCCGACGTAAGTCCCCGACACTTCTCGTTCCCACTTGGGATTTGTCTAATGGGTTGACAAATCGAGGCCAGCGACGGTAGCTCGATGCACACTCGGACTCTTTGCTTTCGAGCTCTCGCTAAGTCGGCGGGAGGGGAAGGAGAGTAAGACAGACACGCGCGAGTCGAACGCGAAGGAAGGAGGCGTTGAAAATGGTGGTCGTTAGTAGAGTGGCTCGTAATTAATCTCGGCTAACGAGACGCGGCTAACGAAATACCGAATACTTTTAAATTCTCTCTCCGCCTTGCTTTGTATCTCACGTCGATCGCGCCCAGTGTAAGATTTTTCGCAAAAGGGTCTCCCGATATCGATCGTAACGAGGCGGCGCAGAAGTTACATTGCAACATTCTGTTGTGCGCTGTGTAATGGCATCGTAACGGTTAGATGTAAACGTCAATGGCTCGTCATGACCAGCAGTCGATCACCGATTTCACGTTGTCAGATCGAAGACGCCGATAGCGCGTGTTTTGGCATAATCATCCTTCATTAGCATGACTCCGCGAAACGCGTCCGCCCGAGATGGACGCGGATGTAAGCGCGGAGAAAGTGAGATCTATCTAGGAATAAATCAAAAAAATAGTAAGCGTCATGGCGATTATTGTGACAACTTGATCCGGTGACAGGATTCGTAATAACGTGCGGGAGAAAAATGTACGACGTCAAAATACGAAATACGTATTGTCATGGTAAATACTTGAGCTGTTGCGCGTAATAATGTTAAACGTTTAAAATACAATTTTTTTCTTATATATAATTATTTTTAGACATAAAATTTTTGATTTTTGTAGAATAAAAAGCAGCACAAAGCAGTCGTTAAATAAATATTTAATATTGTTACAAATGAAGCTTGTATCTCTTAAAACTTTGAAACTATGTCTTAAACTTATGTCGCTGTTTTACTGAGCAGTGCACTTGCGACTCTGAAAACAAGTTTATTAGAGACGCGCCAAATCGGTTTTTTCTCTTTTTTTTTCTCACTCGAAGCACGGAGGAAAAAGAAGATCGATCGCGCGAAGGTTACGCCTTTCGTTTTTCGCCATAGCTGGACGTATCGTCTTGCCTATTTAAGGTGGAAAATTTACTCGATCGTTACTATCGGCGCGATACGTGCCATCTGCGTCGAAGCTGCTGAATCCTCAACGCGCCGTCACGCACTTGCGTGTGTGTTCCGTTGCGTAAGAAGGTTGACGCTGGGTCTTAAGATCGTAACAGTTACATTAATGACACCGAGAAACAACTCGCGATGATCTTAAACGCGATAATCGCGATGATCTGCTGTGATTGAATCAGTACACATTTGTCGTAATTTACGCATTGTTGACGCAATATTGAAACGACGTGTTTGAGAAGAAAAAGTATTATTTAGAGTCTTGGAAAGCTTTATATATAATAACAAATAATTAATACACAATTTTAATGAACATAAAATTTCTTTTATACGACGATACGCTGAACGCGTTATCGAGCGATATAAATATTTTCAATGTTTTGAGAGATAAAAGGTACATTGCGAAGATATTTAATGCAAATTCAACGACAATTGACAATTATGACGATATAGTGAACATACTTTAATTAAATCGAGGTAATTATGATAATAATGCTAACTGCTTAATGCTTATTGTGAAAGTAATAATCGTAAAATTTGTGTGCGCAAATTAAGTGTGCAAAATATCTTAAATTTGCAGATTTTTTTATTCTTAATGCATATATATACATTCTATGTATATCGTGTTGAGTAAATTAACATTATTGCAACATTTACTGCACAAACATTACTTTGTCTCTTGATTTCAACGGGTACTTCACGAGCTGATGTGTTTGGATTATATAAATAACATACTAAACATTAATGCATTTTAACATCGTTCTCGCGACTGGTCTTTGATTTAGTGGCTTTTCTCTCTGGATGCGTTGTCTAATAAATATAATAACTATACTTATACAACAGTTGCTGCCAGAACGCCGACTATCTCGCCTATTATTCGCGCCTATTATTCGCCCGGTCGGACAGCGGCTTGCTTTTACGTATATTGGCGATCATTTGTACCTACCGATAAGGGCGGTTCTATTTATATGGCAAACCTGAATCTATTTCTCTGCTTTATCTACATTGTTATGCCCTTTTTTTTGCGTTCAACCGCGTATCTGGAAATCGCTTTGATAAAAATTCGTATGGAGGTTTGACAGCCGGTGCCTTAAGCTTCGAACACGAGGAAGCATAACCCGAACTTGGTAGCACCGTTGCTGATTGCGCCAGCGGACAGCCATGTCGCGCTCGTGACGAGCGGATCAGCCTGTTTTTCTAACGCAATTGAATTTCGCCTCGCGAGACCGCCATTCCCCCTCGTAATTGATCACCGTCTCGCGCCGTTCTCTCGTACGTCATATAGGAGTCGGACAAACGAAAAGATTTACCGATTCATTTTTTCCCCCCGAAATTCGTTACTGCTCTTTTCTATCCGCCGCTCGTCACTGTGACATGAGTCACAGTGACGAGATAAATTAGCAATGATAAGTTAACAATTTCAATAAAATTACGATGCAGGTTTCTTGTTCCAAGAGGAAGAAATAAATTGAGAAAAAGGAAATTTGGATAATTTACGACTCGTCGAAGTGCAAATCTTACCTTCGAAACCGAAAATGAACGGCGCTGTTATCCTTGATGCATGTAACTGAATTGTGTGTATATTACACAAGCAGCCGGCAACGATCCATTCCGACGATAGGTAGTAACGATTTGTTTTATTTACTTAGAAGATCGAGATTGGTTCGCATCTCCGGCGTCGTGTATTTTTGTTCGCTGGGATACATCGATATACGTCGATATATCTATTTATGAGTATATGCAAGAGGATTCGGTACGGGCTTTCCTACGCGCGTCTCGCCGCGCTATAACGCGAGATTCATTCCACCAACACACGGACGGATACACACGCGAGATTGCTGCACGCGTAATTTCGTAGCGTAGAATTCCGATGGATGATCCTGAGAAAACGATGGTCTAAAAGATATATTTATAACCGTGCGCCTTCTCATCGGAGAAGCCTGTTTCTATTATCAGCGCGCTCGATTGTTTTCCAAGCGAAGCGAAACAATCATTCTTACGAATACGTTTTCATCTCTACAAATGTATGTTATGTTTAAGGTAATTTTTTTTTAGTGCGCGAAAAGAGTGATCGCGTTCGTAGGAAATTAGAAGCGTCTTTGAGTTCCAGTAATCGCAGATTTGGACTCATTCTTCATTTTTAAACGCATCCCTAAATTCGTTTTTCACGCCGTAAATATTTCTGGGTTTACATGATGAATCTTCCTTTCTCCACTTTATTCTCACTTATCTTCTCACGTTCTCTCGACTCTCCGCTCGTTCTTTTTTGTGGTGTAGTATGCTCACTGATTGCGATTTATAATGTCAACCGGCCGGCACAGTCAGAACCCATTGTCGACGAATCGAGAGATCGGTTTCGGTCCCGTATGTTTAAGAAGCGATCGGTAGCTCTTTCCGAGTGGCGTGGGCGTAAATATCACGTTCGTACGCTCGCCGTTCTTTCGATAAGATCTCGAATTTAAAACCCCATTTATTAAAACTTCCTAGAAAATGAATAAAAATTAATTAAAATGTGATATCGAATGGGGATATCGAATCCAACCCAGATGTAATTGCGTCGAAAGTTCTTCTTTATTGAGAGTCTCTTGAAACGCTTCGGTCAACAATTTGACCCTCTTCGGTGAAAAGTCCATAAAATTCGCGTAATTGAGGTCAATACTAAAAATATTAACTATTCAAAATCTATGTTTAAACAATGAAAACTTTCTTTAACAAACTTTGAGATTGCAAGATGTTATCGTTTAAAAAGACAGCGGACTACTATGAGAAACAATATTCAAGTAAACTGTAAGTGAGGGAAAGGAATAGTTATTGGGAAGAGGAAGGAGAGACAAGGATTATATTTACTTGAATATTGAATATTGAGAAACTCTCAATAAAGAAAACTTTCGACGGCAATTACATCTGGCTTGAGCTCGATATCCCCATTTCCACATTTTAATTTATTTATTATTGCGAACTTATATCTTTTTACTTAATAAAAATTAAGTTTTTATTGCTCTTTAAATTTTAACTCGTACAAATTTGTAGATTTTGAAGTACTTATAACGTTAAAATTATTGGAGGCTCGATATTTTTGTTAAAAATAAATACACGGCGAAGAATTCGTAGATAAAAAGTATTCATTGCGGATACGTTTGAGCTCGGGAAAACTGGATCTTCCCTCGGCGGATGCTCGAAGAAGCAGAAGCCCTCCGCAAGTTGGAAGGAAAGGAAGAACGAAAGAGAGGGCGAGAGAGGCCGGTCGAGAGGAAAGATCGCTGAGGAAGAAAGAAAAAGATAAGGAGAGCGAGCCCGTAACGCGTTGGGAAGGAGGGGGAATAAATTAAAGAACGGGTTCTCCCTCACCGCAGGACCTCATTACGTCCAACTTCATTTGTTTCCATTTTAATCGAGGCCCGTCCGATGGCGGCGGCGGCGGCGGTCCAGAATCCAGTACCAGAAACCAGAACTGCAACGAGTCCAGCACCGCCGCCGAATGCACCGAGCCGGATTCTCCGGATAACGGGAGGGAGAAGGATGCGCTCGGCAGCGATGCAAGTACGTGCAATTGACGTAGACGCGTTTCCAGCTCTGTATCTAGGATGTTACGGATGCGTCGTCCCCTACGGGAAAATGCGATTCTCTCGAGAGAAAAGAGACGACGCGAGAGATTACACATCGACCGACGCACGACTGTCGACATATCGCTGTGTAACGGATATCAAAAATAATTGCTCCGTGAATTACATTCCATACTAATTGGCGGCGCGGATAAATCGCGAGTATAATCCGCCATAGTATCTTTATCCCAATGGAATATGCCCAAAAAATGCGCAATATTTCTAGATTAAATGATAAATGAAAAAAATCGCTGACAAATATGGCAAATAATGTAAAAATAAATGTGACTGAATTTGATTCCCAAAGTGGACATATGTAATGCTCGAGAAACTTTTGCCGAAACACTCAAAGTCCCAGTCTCCCAGCCGTTCAAACGTAAAAATACATTGAAAAGGTAGCATATTTCATTTCGAACTGGTTCAGAAAAACGATCCAAGTTGTCGAAGATCTCAAGTCATCGACGGCGAAGCCGCGTGCGTGAGGTTAAATGGCTGCGCAGAGTCTCGGCAATATTATAGTCCGAAATGCCATTTTTACGGCTATTCGAACCGTTTTACGAACGACGACTCCGCGAAGCAAAATGACCCTTAACAGTGTCAGTAACGTTTCTTACATGGCGGAGGGCCCGCGCGGGAACCGTCCGCGCCGACACAGAAAAGAGAGAAATGTAGAGACGGCGCGGCCGGATAACGAGTCAGTCGCGCAGGCAGAAAAGAGGAGAGGAGAGCGAAGACAATGGGGCAGGGCAAAGGAGGAAGCCGCCTTTATTACAGAGCACGGCCGCGATGGACAGTCAAACGGACACCTCCCCGGGCTTCTCCTTTATCGGTCCACCTTGCTTTATTACTGGTGGCGAAACGGGCGGGCCAAATTAAACGCGTTTCGTTAAAGCGAAATTCGCAAATTTTCAACACTCATGCCGCCCCATAAATCGCAGTTCGCTGGCTCGCGCAATTGAGCGCGCTTAATTAGAGCAATACTCTCTCGATGCTTTCGAGCATCGCTTTCGTAATCGCGGTGACTCGCACCGTGTCGCACCACGCCACTCAAATATTTCTGAAATACCGAATCCAAGGTGCGCTCGTGCACTTCGACGCTGATTTTCTCTGTTTCGAACTTGCCGACTGTAATTTTTGCGACGTTCGATTTTTACCGCCACAGATACGGAAATTAAATATAGAGAAAGTAAGATTTCCATTTTTATAAATTAAATACAAAAATTATATTCACTCTACAGAAATATATCAATTAATATAAAAATTATATATTTGTTGATTAAATTCTGGTTTCGCGCATAAAATTGTAAAAGCGAGTTGTTAAAAAATTTGGATGCAAAATCAAAAAGTGTGTTAATTTTTGTTTTGTCTGCCGTTGCTTTTTAGCAATCGCACTTTTTCAACTGACCATCACGTCTCTTCGTTCCGCTTCTTCTCTCGCTCATGCGATCGTGCCAAAGCCGTTGGTACCAATGGACGCCTTACTCACGGCTGAATCATCTGACAATTAACCTTGCCTGCCTTAATCAGCGATTAATTCCGCGCGACGAAAGTGCTGTTCTCGACTCGCAGCTTGGTTGCGCGGTGTTTTTACGTGGAAATTGGAACGAAGGGGTTGTACGTGCATCGAATCGATCGATCTCGCGGCAGAAATTGTGTGGATCATGTCGACATAGCATTTCGTAGAACGCGATAATATATACAGCATAAAACAGATGTTCTAGGTAAATGATTTGTCGCATTAGGCGTTAACCCTTTTATGCGCATATTTTTAGTCTTATAAGACATTACTGAGGCAATGTGAGTAATGGCTTTTCTGTGAAGCGGAGGCAGATACAAAAGAGTTGAAATTTATTATTATTGCTCTAGGATAGAGCATATGTGAGGCAAGCGATTATTTTGTTTTTCACTCGTTAGATTGGGCCATTTATATCATATTATTCGCTAGGAATTCTCAGTAACGTGATGATCGATCGATCGATCGGGATTCTGCGACGAAATCGCCATTGAACCAGCCGCGTATAAGGAATTTAGCCAAAACAAGACGTGTCGCGCGGACGATTGCATTCCTCTCTATCTTTTTTTGCACTCACGTTAATAGTTTATTCATCGGTTTCATTTTTTATTAAGAAAAGATTTTTTAATGTATTTTTGTCACAAATATCTTAGCTCGAAAGTATTTCATGACAGTTGGTGATAGAAAAATAAACGTAAGATGGCACGTAATAGCGGCTAAACGCTTTCCTAGAATGTGCATTCTTTTCACCGTCAGTTGTTACGCGGTTGCATCAGACACGCAGTTACATTGGATTAAGAAAACTCGCACAATCGTCGAATCTCACAGTTAGCGGAGACTTCTCAAAGTAAAAGCCTGTACGGGTTGGGAAATTAGTCGGAAAAAACGAAAAGATCTGTGCTGATGACAAAACTTTCTTGGAAACCGTCGACTGGTGGAGTCACTTGAGCGCTCGAACTATTGCGAGATTGTAAGCACGCGCGGAAACAAGGAAACTAAGAAACGCGAGATTTAAAAAGCCATTTATCGCAGTTTTCTTTCACCGCAGTGAGCGAAAATGTCTCCCTGGCAGTCGAGGGAACTTGTGATGTGACGAAGTTTGATAAGTCGATTAATGATTCGACAACTTTCACGCGGTGCAAGAAAAACGAATGGCAAATCGAGTAAGTCGTTTCATTATGGACGCACAGCATGAATTGTAAGCGCCGTGTTTTTATTAAGAATAAATTATCATTAATAGGAAGTTTTATTTTGAAGAAATATTCTGTAATATGTTATATGCATATACATTTTTTTGCCATAATCAAATTTAGTGATGGATTTTCTCACGAAAAATACGGCGTGGCCTGGACACTCCGTACAGCTACAAATTATTTTCGAAAATATCGCGCGTCGCCATGCATAAAGCTCGTCGGTAAATGAAAGAACCACGCAAGATCTGGCGAGGGGATCGCCGGGAAACGTTTTCGAAATCCTCCGGACCGAGCGGGTCGTAAATATCGCGAATTTTATTGCGGCGCGGACTTAAGGCAGGGCAGCTCGCGATGTCGCCGCGAGAGATATCGATAATAAAAAAGTCAAAGGAGCGTTACACGCGTCCCGCGCGCGAATTGCTGGGCTTGTGGCCGGTTCGTTCGTTGGCGACTAAAGCTTATTTTATCGGACGAAGTCCGATGCGTATGTGTGTGCGAGTGCGCGACAAGCAATAAAATCAAGTGCTCCAGTTTTATGGTGTTGGATACACCACTTTAACACGTGTTTGCTTATGCGAGCCTCGTCCCTGCTCTCTTTCTCTACCAGCGTGTCTACGCTCAGTTGGGCGTGTGACCGGTCGAGATAAATCGCGGGCTCCGACTCGCGCGCGAGTCCTTTTGACTTTTTCACCGATAACGCAAACGCGCGCCGGATGACGCGACGATTGCAACGCGGCGCGGCGCGGCGCTCCCTTCGATACGCGTGCTGAACACGCGTGGATACATGTTTCCTCTTGCCGGCCGCTCTACTTCCACGCTATCGCGCATCGGCATCTTAATTTCGGAATAAATCACTGCCGTGCAGAAGTGAACTTGTGAATTAATCGCGCGCTGCCGATACCGCGCTTGAATTTTGGCATTCTTCGATTTTGCCGACGCGTGGATTTTGCAAAACACAACGTCGTTTTTTTCCTGTTCTAATGATGTTAAGATACGTAACTGCAGAAATTGTTTGTAAGCAGAATTATTTGCATATTAATTTATAAAATATACTTACTAATTATTTTTCGAAACCATGAGTAATACATTGAACGTATTGGCAATGTTGATAATGTTACAGTCAGAACAAAATATTTAATATTGATTTACCTCACATTATTTTAGATCGCAAAGAATTACACACATTGAAAATGAAGTTTCTTGCAATATAATGCTTGGATTATTCTAACACAACGCGAATAAAATTTTATATTGCGTTACTCTTAAGCAAATCGAAATGCCGTATATAAGAGAAAAATCGATTCCCGCGCACCAGCCTCGACATTTCGACTAGACGCCTCCGATAGGAGAAGTCCCGAGTATACGACGTCATCGACTAGTTTTACACCGCACGCCGCTCTCGTCGGTCATTTTTTTTCTACGGCGCCTTTCCACCTCCGTGAGTACCGATCATCGCCCACGATCGCTAATCGGCGACAGTTCTAGTGGTAGTCCGCACGTCCGATCCTATCCGATCTGGTGGACTACGTCATACAGGTGAATGCGTCGGCGTGCTCGAGTCCGTTCCGCGGTCGACGGCGTAGCCGTAATTTGCCGTCTTTATAAACAGGTATCCTTGCGCCGTAAAAATATTTTTGCTAACACTTAACGGGTGAGTCGAAAGTGTTGATCTAAAGTTTTTTTAATCTGTTCCGCCAATTGACGAATAATGAACAGGATTTCGCAAAGAAAAAAAGCAAAGGCTCATAATTTTAACTTTTGTAATTTGGGACATATTTTAATCTGTATTTTCTTATATGAATTTCCTCGAATTAAAAGTTGCGAATGAGATATTCAAGGACGGGTAGAATATTCAGGTCCGAGGCATCGTGCGTGAAACGCGGTTAACCTAGTCATTAGTTGACAACATCGCGGACATCCGTTAGACGCAAATTGCGGAGGCAGTCAATCGGCAGAGGTAGGACGCGGAGGCTGAACTCGTCGCGTGGGTCGTCGCAGAGGCAGTCTCTGCCCTTTCCAGCTTCGGAAGAATCAGGAATCGTGATCCCTCTTGGAAGGTGCCACGCGATCGGCAGTGCATAAGTGTCGTTTCCGAGTTTACGAAAAGAAAAACAAAGAAAGACAGAGAGAAGAGGGTAAAGTGCAAGATGCGCGAAGATGCGCACGTGACGCCACGCATCGACAACGATCGGTTAAAGTCCGCGATTAACTGCGCGTCAACTATTGTTGTAATCGCGATAAATCAGACTTGAAGCATCACTGCTATCGTACTCGCGGGTGGAAATACTCTAATAACACAATCGAAATGCGCCGGAGTGCAGTGTCAAATAAGGAGAACTGCGCGACGACTTTGCTCGGCGAGTGAGGCAAAAATCGAGAAAAGTCTGAAATCGGAAAGGAGCGGGCGCGGAGACGCGAGGAACAAGGCGGCGGAGAAAAGATCGTCCAATAGAGAGGATCGATCGGTTGAGCGATCTGAGCGGTGGGGTACGGTCGTCGCTGCCTACACCCAGCCTACGGCCGATCGCTTCAAGGTGACGAGGTGTACCCTCCTATCGGCCTGGCTCCGATCGAGGCGGCTTCTGTAACACGCGGCCTTTCGAAATTGAGCCAGATAGATCTAGGCGCCCGAGATTTTTCAGCGCTGTCGATCGCGGATACATACGTGCACGCCGGGAGTCCGGCTACTCGGTAGACGCGTTTAGAGATACGATCGAGGCGCGCGGAAAGAACCCTCTCAGCTTTATCGGCCGTTAATGTCGCTTATGATTTACACTCGTGGCTGATCGACGACGCTGCTCCTACGAGCGTGCTCTCGTAAGCGTGACTCGTGTAATTTTCTTCTTATCGAATGTGATACTTTGCAATCTTACGACCGTGCTTCTAAAAATTTTATGTATTTGCTTTAATATCTAATGTATATATTGTATATATATATATTTATATAATAAGTTATTTAATTAAATTTATGAATTGAAACATGATGAAGCGGATGAAAGATTTTGGAAATTATTCATAGTTTAGTACTCGTTCGAATTAAAGTCTCACGGATTTCAACTGCGGAACCGATCGAGACGTTTCCGTGACTCTCATTAAGGAAGATTCCGCAAAAGATAGAAAGCTCGGGAAGTATTCGTGTCGGGTTACATCTTAATTTTCGAATCTTCTGCCCGTAATCCACGCCCATCGCGTGCCGCGAGGTCGTTAAATCATTAGCAACCGCGGCCACGTGGCTGACGGCCCGGCCTCTTTGGAATGGTGTAGCGCACTGTAATTTTGGCGGAATCGAAACATTTCAGGGAACTTTAGGATGCTTCTGTCTTGTTGCACTTATTTGCCACGGCGATTTATATATCGATACTTTAGGACGAATACATTCAATATTATTACTTAAAAATATTTTAAAACGGCGAATATCCAAGATATTGATCGTTTTATTTCCAAGGCGTAGTTGTTGTTGCTCTAAGAGATATTGATATATAGCTAATTGTAAGATCTTAAATTCAAATCTGAAGTGGTCACGTCAACCACTCGCCGATCGACTGCAGCCGTTTTTCTCGCAGTAAAAAATAAAAAAAGCGAGCACATCTGCATATAAATCGCGATGCTAATCGATATCGATTACTCCCGTGTATCTTATAAAATAAAACCGCGACGTACGAGATCGAATGAGACTCCCATAACGAGCCAGGAAGTGGAATTCTGATCGGCCGCTTAAAGCGCGTTCTGATAAGTTCTTGAAATATAAATAACCAGTTAAGGTAATTCGCGTTAGAAATGAGATTCTGATCGACTCGTTAGATAAATTCCGTCGGATTCCCGCAGCGTGACTCCTCCATCCCCGAGGTAACCTTTACGTGAAGTCGGCACGAATATCGGGGACCCGATAAACGGCGATCGCCGTGTTTCTTTTAATTAGGCCCGATCACGCGATCGCGATCGCATTTAAATTCGTGTACAAATATTGCTACCTTCGCCACTCGCGCCCGCCGTGCCTCTTGTTATTGATCGTCGTCGGTCGTTTTATTCTAGCCGTCTTGCATGAATATTGATACGGCGCAATTTAACGTAACGGATGAGATCGTAAATCTCGGACGAAATTAATTAAGGAACCTCGAGTGCAAAACGCGAGTGCGAGCGCATGTCATGGGCGCGCGCGGGGCCCCTCCGAATTGTGCGCGAAGAGACAGCGGGCGGCGACCTCTCTCATTTGCACGGGTAATTCTGCAAATTGTAATTGAATTCGAAACCGCGCCGTCGTCCATTCAGAATCATTCGTCAAAGAAATGAACGGGCCGAAAAGCGATTTCTTTTGCGGCGGCCGCGCGAATTCCTTCGGTGAGCGCGGGCGGGACGAAACGCAAATTGATCGGCGCGTCTATCGTTCCTTACGCGCGATAATCGCGTATTTGCGCAATGTTTTATAAGAATGGGGACCACCACGATCGATTCTATTGTTAAGCCGACACGGACCCAGCCGGAGCGATTTCACGGCAATTAGTTTCTAATCTTACAGACCAGTGATTTTCAATTTATGATACATATAGCGACGTATTTGTGATCTATCACTTTTCCACAAATTGAAACAATGAATGTCGAGATATCGCATTATAATCACTAGATATAAGTTTGTTGCATTTATACAATCAAATTAATATTTACTAACTTGTGAAATAAATTTTCTGTTACAGGTAAGTGTTTCTGGAAAAGAGCATCTACAAAAGGCATCTGAAAAAAGGCTGAAAACCACTGTCTATTATGCTAAGGTAACACTTTAATGACACAATTTGCATGACGAGCGTGGCTCCGATCACGCGCGCAAGGAGCGCGCGTTGATGCAAGCGATCTCCCGAGAATGCCGATAAATACGCGTTGTGGCAAACGTGATGTACTTTCCTCCGAAGAATTCGATGTAAGCGTCATTGTCATTATCCCATATATGCGAATATTCCGTCGAGACCCTGTCCGCACGATTATCTGAAAAAAAGGGGGAGAAAAAGAAACGAGAGAGAGAGAGAGAGAGAGAGAGAGAGAGAGAGAGAGAGAGAGAGAGAGAGAGAGAGAAAGGAGACTACTTGCGATCTATCGATGCCGTCGCGATTGCGTATCGCGGAACGCAAATATCCACAAGAATGATGAATTCGCGCGGCTGTCCCATTAATTTTATTCGAACCTTCAATTATGCGGATGCGTTCTCCTCATTCTGCTGTCACACATCGCGGCCGCAAGTAGACGTGAGGCAATTCGCAACCGGGCAGATATTCCCGTCAGACATCGGCCGTAGCGAAAGTTTAATTTGCACCGTCCGAATTTTAATGGATCCCGACATATTGTGTCCCGCGCAGGTAATTCCTGTCGGATTTAAAGGAACCGCCGCGCGGGCCGGTGCTCGTCGTACAACGAGACTACTCCTGGTTTGCGTCGGTCGTAATCAAAACCCCGAGACCGGGGCGTCGTTGTGAAGCGAGATAAAGTCAATCTTCGTGGCACTTTCGTGGCCGTTGCGCGCCGCCCGTACGTCTTCTCCTCAGCGGCACCTTTCCGCCTCGCCTTCCCTCCCCGAGACACGTCGGTCCCGATATCGCATTAACGCGCCACGACTGATTTCTCTCGCGATCGCTTGTCGGACTTTGTATCGTTATGTGTAAACGCGAAATTTCGCGAGCCGAAACTGTCAAAGCGCTCGCGCGCGCGTCGTTGCGTTGAAGATTGAAACGCCCGCTTCCTCCCCACGAAAGCGCCTTCTTCGACGTCTTCGATAATCGGCCCGTGAGGTGTAGGTATCGTCGGAGCGATATATTCGATACGTCGTAAATTCAAGCGAGTAACGAGGCGACCGTCGAAAGTGACTCGAAATAAACGACAGGAGGAACCCCGGCTTCTACCTACCCTCTCCATTTCTTCCTTCTCGCCTCCGCTCGCAAATACGAATGCGAAACGTGCCCGATGTAGCGGACGGTCGTAAATCAAAAAGCGCGACTCTCCCGAAAACTCTTTTCGCGAGACGAAGCGAGAGAGGAAGAAAAGAAGAAGCGGGATGTTACGGTGCGGGCGAGCGAGGGAGAGCCCGTGGTACGCGGGAGTAGCGCAAAGAGGATCGGGAGACGGAAGCGATGTTCCCGCGGGATAAATCATGGACGGCGTAAATTAAAGCGACTGCCTTACCCTCGCACGTTGCCGTACCATCGTCTCGCCGTATCTCCGTTCTTTTATTTTTTCTTTTTTCTCTTCTTCGAGTGACTTATCGAGCGAGATGCCGAGCTCCCGCGCGTTCTCGGAAGTGTCGTACAGCCGCGATAAATAAAATGCGCCCCGGACAAATTGTATCGGCATTATAAGCCGCTCCCGTGACAGCTACGGGGGAGAGAGATTAAAGTGAAAATTACGTGCTGTGTTTAATTCAATTAGTAGGCAGTAGGTGAGACAATGAAAAAGTGGAGAGAAAACGATCTACGATAAGTTGATGAATCTTAAATTTAAAAGGAATAGATTTAAATGTTTTTTTTTTTATTTTTTTTTTTTTTATTTAGATTGGTCGTCTTTGATATTCGTGAAATTGATGATTACAGCTCGAGACTTTAATAAATTTTGATTACTGCTGTAAATTCAAAATTTTTATGAGCTGTATCTGGATATTATTAGTTTGACCTACATTTGCAACTTTTTCCTCGTATCTCGTAGCATTATTTCGTCTTTCAACTAATCTCAGCATCTTTTTTTCGTACGTGCGTTTGCTAACAAAAAGTGGTGTGTAACAACGAGAAAATGACACACGTTGTCGCGTCACTCTCGGAATTTGAATGCGAGACGGGGGTCAGTTCTCGTCCGATTGCTCCACGTATTCGTCCGTGCGTCTCATAACGGACGAAGGGTAAACCAACGACGATAATTTCGCATAAATCAGTAAACCTGCTCTCGCGAGATTTCGCCGCGCGCTAGAAGCGAAATGGGAGCGTGATCTTCTCACGGAAACCGCAGATGCGTTCTCTTCGTATTTTACATCGCGGCATAGACAAACGATGCGCGAATCCTCAAGGCAGTTTATCCTGTTCCTTCTTACGACGATTAATCTGAAGAGCAGTGCCTCCTCGACTTTTTGCGCTTTCCATGAATCTTACATAATTTTTTATAAATATTTTTCCACGTATTTAAGCCTGTCTGATATAAAAATCAATTTTCGTTAAATTTTCAATGAAACAGAAAAATTTATTTTCACGTTTTGACAATAAATTATAAAAATTTTGATATAAAAAATTAAAAATCCAGAAATAAGGAAAATGTTATACCGGCTTCTTACAATTGACTTCTAGACACGTACGTGAAATCGAATGGAAACGAATTAATCATTGTCGTGGTTTTAAAAAATTCATCAACTCACAAATGCCACGGCAGGCGCGTGGAGATACAAAGAGATCGCAAAGAACAAAGATCAAAGCTAGTCGCGCATCTGCATTCCGGCGAGATAAGGTCGGTTCTCGCTTACCTATTCCGAGATCGACGTATGCACGCACAGGTGTCTCTAATTGGTTATTTATAAGCGATTCTTTTAACCTGGCGCTGATTTACTGCGTTTAGTGGCGCGCACAGATGGGTTTTACATGAGCCAATTACAATCGGCCGATGGCACGATTATCTTAGTCATCGGTCAGCTGGCCGATCTGCCGATAGCGATCGATACAAGATGAGTTGTTCGTGTCTGATTGAAGGTTCTTCGCGGACGTGGAAACGTGTCCTCGATGATGAGGTCGTTTCGAAGCCGTTCCAGAAAATCGTTGTCGAGATTCGTCCTTCCGTTAATTGTAATGATTATATGTTTCAGCTTTTAATTTCTGTAATTGTTGTGAAACACAATTAGCAAAGGAGCGATAGTTCGGAAAATGCGATAATTTAAATCAGAATTATATAGCGGTTTCGGTTTCTGAATTCTAACATCCGTATTGCTAAACGGCAGCAGCGGTCAAGAGTCTTAAACTCTTTAAGAGAGACCTTAGAAAGTCGACGACATCCTGACCGAGAATCGTCGTCCGGTGTGCTCTATGGCTGACTTCGACGTTTCCGACGTCGAGGATCGTTGTCGTCGCGGTGGTCGCGCAAGAAGTCGAGTGATTTAATAGAAACGCGTTCCCACGCATACGCGCATCTTCTCGTGTCTCGCACCGCTCTTTTTTCACGCTCGGCTCTTTGAATTGCGCCTTTCGTGTGTGGCACTCGTCTACTATTCTATGTGCCATGTATCCCGCATTATGTGGAAGTTCGAAGACCTTTGCCGTTATACCGCAAATATAGTTTAAAAAAGACAGCCCACATTTTCTTTATTTAAAGGATGAAATAATTGAATTTATTGAATAGAATCATAAAATATTTGTGATTTGTATTAATCAAATATTAATATTTTATTTGTATAATAAATTTGAGAGCTATTACGTTATTAAATTTACGCTATTGTGCGATTAAAAATGAATGAATATCAATTCCTCAATTAAAAAGTCATTTCAAGTAAGACAACTATTAATTTTGTCATTGGAAAACTGGCTATTCTACTTACCCGGATTTCCGTGACCACATTTTACCTCGCGCTTTCTTACCGCGCATTTGCCAATTGATTGAATAACACTTTTACGACCTATTGCGAAGGAATTTTTCATTTATGATTCTCTCCGTGCTTAAGAATCAACGTTTTCATTCATCAATAATCGATCATTACTTTAACGGGAAACATATTGTACGACTAGGAAAAGATGAATGGAACACGGGATACGTTCGATTGCGCATTACAATAATCGATAAATAACCCTTTTACTGGTTAAACACATCTTATCGTATCTGCATCATTTCCTCAATTTGACCTAGCTTCAATTAGCGTGCATATGGCGCGCAACATATCGCCTATTAAGTAATGATGCTGCTAATGGGAGATTTAACCTCAACGATAAAGTCGTCAGTTCAATTAGGATGATTAGTCTTATCGACGCGCTGTGCCCGGCAGGCGACCACTGGTATCGCATTGATCTCGTAAGCGATGAACGTTGAGCATAAACTCGATCGCGCATGTTAACAACCAAATTATCCGCAATCCGACCCGATGCGATGCGTCGTTCAAATACTTGGAGTTTCTAATTTCGGATAGCGAAACGGTCTCTAATTGTGCTCAAACAAAGACAGGAAACGATAAATTGTTTAAACTTGTTCTCACGCCGAGCCCTCGGAAAGTCATTTTCTCCGTATTAGCTAGTCTAATCGGAAGCCAATCCTTGACATGTAAAATATTATCAGATAAAATTTCTTTATCTTTCAGAAGAAACTTTACATTAAAGAAAAGAATTATTGAGTGGCAGAGAAAGTAATTTGCAAATTTGATATTTACGATAAAATCGTTGTTTTAGTATTAACGATATTTTTCTTTTAAATAATGTATTAACAATCAATAGTTATATTTTTAACAATACTTACAATTTTTATTATCATTTCTAACATTAGAAATTTAAATTATTATTTTTAAAATATGGCGCAAAATTATTTCGGTGAAAAAATTCCGTGTAACGATAATCGCACTAATTATTGGAGTTAACGAGGAATCTTTTCGATATCTGGCGAAGGATCGAAGTTAACTTTATGATGCAACCTCGTTACGTTTCATAAAAAGACAATTCTACGCTTGACAGAAATAACGGTACCGTGTCGAAGGACCCACTGACGTTGCGGCAAAAAGAATGGGGATTCTTCGAAGATTAAAGCATCGTCGTGCACTTTGAGTAACCGCATTGACCACGACAATTCTTGCCGGGACCCACCGTGGAGCCGCCGATTTCTCGGACAGTAATCGAGCCAGTTATCGCCAGTAAATGACGTATAACAACGTTAAGGATAACGTATGAGCGACTCGAGCACGTCTATCGCCACCTGCGCTGACCTGCGTCTCTCCCCACAAACAAACGCGTCCAGTCACGTGAAAACATCGTTCATCGTTCGTAGCATAAATTATCCATCGCTGTGATACACATTGGAACATAAAATATAATCGTTAAAATTTATATGTTTGACGAATCTAGTTACAAGCAAATAATAAACAACCGAACAGTATCTACATGTTAAATCAAAACTGTACACACGGAAGATTGAGTGCTTTATATGCGTTATTATTAGATTACAAGTTGATTAATGAAACTTAATCGATTGCATACTCAGTAATGTAATCAAATTTTCAATGCACGATTAGACGGTGATCACAATCATCCACACACTTTAGTCTTTAATCGATCTAATTTTAGGCGTAATGTTTTACGTGGAATGTATAGTCGGGAAAGAGTTCGGAATCAAAATCGCAGTGACGATTATTAAAAGATACGGGATGGATGCGCCGTCAAAAGGACTAATGAATCGCGCCTTGTGCTCTGTCCGAATTCGAAAGTCCTCGGACAGAATAAAGCGCCTCCTTGTCGTCCCCGTCGAATCGCCGCGCTGAGATCGGTTTGAGGCTCACTTTCCAGAGCCGGCGAACTCGGCTCGGCCACAAGAGAGCCGCTGATCAATAGCTATTGGTCGGCGGGGAGCCGTCGTGTCGCCGGCGCGGTGGCGATGTCGTCAATTTTTTTATTACGAGTCTGGACACGAACGCAGGCGCGCACGCACACGCGCACATACGTACGGACGAGACGCGCCGCATGCTTGAAGGAGCTGCTCGAAAGGAGAGTTCCTTCACATCGGACTTCACAGATTGCGATTCTCGCTGATTCCGTGGACTCGGATGCCTTTCGGGTAGCGAATTATGTCGGGATTATGTCGACTGCTTTACATTAAGTGCAACATTAAAGATGTCTAATTTGAAAAAAATGATTTAAGTACTAAAAATGAAAAATTGAGAGATAACAAGATAATTATCATAATTGAAAAAGATTTTTAAGTTGGACGTAACGTTAGAGATTTTTTACTCGAGAAAGTAAAACGCATAATTTATTAAATGTGAAAAATCTAAAAAATTTGTATCTTAATTTAAGTAGATTAAATCTACCTAAAAAATAGCATTAAAATCATATTTAAAACGTGCGCATAATTATTAAAAAAATCTCATTTATGTTACATTTTGTACTGAATATATTGCGCGGGACGAGTGTACTGTCTATATTTCAATCTGACTGTTGCAATATCGCTTTTGGAAACTATCAGAACGAGTTGTTGACCGCGTGTACTTCGTCATAGGTATCTACCTCCTTCGGATTTACCTTCTAACGAGCATGTATATGTCCCGCCGAGTGCCTCGGTCCCCGTTCTTCCTCGCCTCCGTCGGGAACAATAGCTGCTTCGGCAGGAGAGTTAATCTACATACGCGAATTCCAACGATAGATCTTAAGCGGCGAGAGAGAAGGCGACTGCGTGTTGCCGGACGTACACGCGTACGTCTTCAACAATAGGGACCGCTTCGCGGCCCAGGCCGGCATCCCCCTGAAGGAAGGACAATAAGCGCGGCTTGATGGTTATTGTGCCTAGTCCAGTTTGTGTCTCCGCCGAAGAAAGTCGGCGGGAAGAGTCGACGCCCTGTAAAGAATAATGAATATTCCTCAGCCTTTAACAAGTTCAGAGTCGCTTAGTTTGAAAACTACGATGAAACTAATTTCACGATGAAAACGATTCAACATTTTCTTTGGAATTGTTAGACTTATTATTATTGTTGAAGTTATTAGAATCGGGAGAATCGAGTTTTTTCTAATTTAGCAACGTCATTCTCAGAGCATCATGGTCGGCTCTCGAGCATATCAAAGCTGTGTTTAATCGCGTTTTCCCAGCGCCCAGATGCTTTACTCTGCTGAAAACGGAGGGGGAGGGAAAAGCATTTCCCTCGCCCTCGGTAGCAGCACGGTGACCGTAGGTCGAGGATAGCACAACGACCTTAGAGGTCGATGCACTTCCCGCGTGCACTCGGTCGGCACGGCGTGGCGTGGCGCGGCGCGGCGTCAAAACAAGACCGGCTGATGCGACGTGCCGGTTCACCTCCGTACTCGGGAACAGTTCCCACCGTCTAGTCATCCGGGTGCTCTTCGCGCGCAGGGGGAAAAGCCGCGTCCCCTTCTGCCGCTTTCCTTCTCCTCCTGCTTCGTTCCTCTCGTCGCGCGTCCTTTCTCCACGCGCGCGAGCACTCGCGCGATTCTTGGAAGCTCGCGGAGGCGCAGTGCTGTCTGGCCGAGCCGGGACCCGCTCGTCTGTGCCTACCGAGGCACAAATACTCATGAGGATGCCGCAGAGAGGGTGAGAAACAGAGGAGGAGGTGGCAGAGGAGATGATGAAGGCGAAGGAGAACGAGAGAGAGAGAGAGAGAGAACGGGACGAGAGAAGAAGCGAGAGAAAGAAACGGCGAGGAACGAGTAAAACCAGGCTGACTCGCTCACCCGGCTACCTTGCCACGTAGAGCAGAGATACCTACGGTATAAAAGAGCGAAGAGCAGAGAGGAGCCGCTTCTAAGTAGCTACGTGATCAGCGATAATAACGCGACTTGGAAACGTGGAAGATCGTACTTCCTACCCGCTGATTCCCCTCCTTTTTCGCGTCGGGAACGTGTACGGGGTTATATTGCCGGTCGGTCGGTCGGTTTGGATTCACGATACTATTGACGCAGTGCCGCGACGACTAGTAGGAGGCACTGTCGTGAGGTTTAGGTCCCATCATAGATACCTCGAGAATGTGCATTCCAAGTTCCCGGAAACGGGGAGGTAACGGCCGTCATGTTACTTCGTGTCCACCTGTTCTTCTTTTTCTCCTTCGTCTTCTTCGTCGTCGATGTCGATTTGCGCTCTCGCGGAACGATAACTTTGCAATGAAGTATCTCTAGGAGACCAAAGTGAGATCTGCTCCCCGAGTGCATTTTTACGCGGGTTTTTAATGTTAAATACTAACACGATGAGAGCGGCGTGTCGCTGTAATATAATGCAAATTCGAAACATGAGAAGATAACGACGCGCTCTTAATTTAGCCGTTGAAAAATAATCTGCCACTGACGAGAAAAATTCTATTTATATTTTTTAGGATACAGAATTTTAAAATATACTTTCCTTACAAAACTATGTTTTTATAAATATTTTCTACATTCGATATTTTGATAAAGTTTCCTATCGGTTCTCAAAACAAGAAGAAGTAAATTTATGCTGCTGTTTTCCATAATTGTTTGATCGTATCTGTATCGAATAAGAAAGAGCTAGAGAAGATGTATTCTCCACCGCGCTACGCAGCTACGCGCCACGCCATCAATCTTGCGTGATAATTATAGGCTTGCGATGAGTCGATGGGACGAAATGATTGGAACGTTGGGATGGTGATTAGCAACTCGACAAGAAACGGATTCCCGAGGCTACCGATTTGTCGACCTTAAGACCCCGATACGCGGGACGTAGGAACCGCCGAACCCGGAGATCACCTTGTTCATTAATTCGGACAAGTCGTTAATATGACGGAACGATGCCACTTACGCTCAATGAATTTCAACGGTCTATTTTGTGGAACACCTCGTTCGTTTGTATATATTCACTCCATACCGGCCCGCGGCAAATTGACGTCGATCTCGAGGGGATTAGATACGGCTAAACAAATCGTTCCCGATTTATTCTCGGTATGCGTTAAATACATCCAACTCGTGGCGGAGTGTCGGTCCAGTCGCCGACTCCAGTCACCGGCGGCATTCTCCGCGCCGAGGAACCAGTCCTGACAAGAATCCCGGTCCCGGCTGATCGCCAGAGAGGAGAGTGCTATCGGAGCCCCGGGCCGGTATTTCCAGCTATATCGGAACGGTTAGGTGCCTGCGATACAATAGGAGCGGCGATCGTTTGTATCGAGGGACCCCGGCTTCACCGTCGCCGTCGTCGGGAATATCTAACCGCGCGTTCGCGTTGCCGATTTAAACCGCGATTTTGCTCGTTGCGCGGCCGAGCCGAGCGGAGTCCCGGGATTCCAGGAGCATCCATCAGGCCTCGTCAAACCAACCGGATCGGCGCGCATCAGCGGATCGGCATTCATTGGTCGCGAACGAGAAAGAAGGAAGGCGGGAGAACGGACAGAGGAACGAACTGACGAGAGAGAGAAAGAGAGAGAGAGAGAAAGAATGGAAACGTCGAAAGAGCAGACTCTTCTCGGGAGTCGTTCGTCTACACAAAACCTCCTGCCTTCGATTCCCTCCGGTAGCAAGTTCGCATACGTACGCGAGCGTAGACGATCGCATGCGGTAGCAGCTTCTCCGCACGTCGCATCGGCGCGCCGGCAAGAAGCCGGGTAAAAATACGAGAGTACAATCAGCTGACAGATCAGTCGGCGCAGTAAATATTCTCATTGATTCAGCGCGCGGTGAACGTGCTTTGTCAAAACTAACGATATTCCCGTGGAATTAGCTCTCCGCGAAATACGAGCGATTCTCGGGCTGTGCTGACAGCTTCAAGATTTCCGTCACTGCGGTACTCTCTTCGCTGCTGATTCTAACAGCTGACATGGGATGAGAAAATCCTGGATTTGCCTCACGCTGCGAATTTATTTTATAGAGAAGAGAAAATAGGGTATATATAAAATTAAACGCGTCTGTAATTACGTAATTTTATAAGATCGTTGTTTTAGACACATTAATAAAAGTTAATTCAATCTTAAATGATTTTTTTTATCAAAAACTGATATTTAAAACTCAATTGAGTTTAATCAAAATTTATTAGAACAATTCGTAGATTTTACATTTTTTATGGTTTTAACATTTTCACATTTCTCTAAATAACGTCGCAAGGTGATGTTAAAAATTTCTACTTTATTTGTTACTCTTATTTAAAATATCGGAGAACAAAATTTTTTCAAGAGAAAGATTAGTGTTCTGAGATATAAAAAAATGTTGTTGCTTCTTTCTTCATCTTCGTTGCAAAAAGAGTCCCCGATATTTGACATCTGACGTCCCGTGACATTTCATGACGAAAGTGCGTCCCAGATTGCTAGCCGATTTCGTAAGGGCCGCGTCAGCGATTTGAAGAAGAGAAAATCGGCGAGGGGTAATCAGCGACGGTCTGAAAACGGATACGCGGCATTAGGGCGCCTTGATGCGATGATAATAGATCTGCGTTACTGGGAGCGGTTAGGATCTACGATGACAGGTGAATCCGCTAATCGTTTGATGACCTCCGCGCGGCGCGACGTCATTACGGTACACAGAACTGTCTGTCACCCTCGTTTGCTCCTCGCTGTCGCTGACGAAACCAGCTATGATAGCCGTAATTGTTCCTAACTGCCTGATGGCCGGTAAATGGATGATAATTGTGCTAGAACGGCACAGAGAGCAGCCTTCGCGGCGCGGACTCTTCGTCATTCGCCTCACCGACTTGTGCGTACGCTTCGCGCTAGAAGAAAGGGAGAAAAGTCAGCAAAGTCGTCTCACGCGCTTTTCACACGGTCTACCGGCGCCCCAGTTTGATCTCATTTTTATACGATAACGAGACAACTTTTAATATAGAATTTATATTAATATTCAGGTTTTATTAAATTTTTATATAAACTTTAAATTATTAAATATTTTCACATTAATATACAAAATCGTATACAGAACGTTAAAGACTTAATAATGGGATCTTACAAATTTGTTGTTGATAAAAATAATGCGTAAAAAATGAGGCATTCCATCGCTGGAAAATCGAAGCGATCGGCATTCCCCGCTGATTGATCTCGTCGAATTTCGACGGTGCCGATGACCGAATCGCCAAACCGGGGTCGACGGTAGTGACGACGCCCCGTGATTTGCTATCTGCACGTGCAACGGAGAGGATCATCTTTTTCTGACAGCGGTTTCTGACGCAGGAGTGCTGTCTGCCGGGTCCACCGCGTGCGCGATAACGAGGGCGAGACGGAGGATGGGAGACGAGGGAGTGTTATCGGGGAGAGAAGCTGGTCCAGACGGCATAGCGCTCTGCCAGTTAGTTGTCTGTCGAGGCACGTCTCTCCCTACTGAGAATCGTCCTGACTGCCTCGATGACTCGTTCCTCGTTCTCGTACGAGCGCGAGGTGACTTCTCGTGTTCTCCGAGGGTCGTCCCCGAGGGTCTCCCGAACCAATATCGTTAATTTTGACGTACTCTCAGGTTTGTTCCCCTTATTTTCGGCTCCTGACACGAGCAATCCTTTCAGAAGCGCGGCAAAAAGTTATTTTTTTACACGGCGATTTAATGCACAAAAATTCTTTTCTTGTAAATAATTTGATAATAACTTACAAGTTAATTTTACTTTCGGTCCGGCGGAATATACGAATGGATATTGGAAAGTATGAAGGTTATTGCTGTTTTCCCTTGAATAAAAAATCGTTTATTTATAGCATAATATGTAATTTCGGATAGACAGAACTGGCTTATAAATCGCGTGACTCTTTCGACTTTCTCCTGCGAATACACGGCGTCGGAGAGATCTTATTTTGAAGTGCCTTCCCGCGCGATGCGAGGACACGGCCGACGGCGGTGTTGTGCAACGCGTTATCGAATCGATGAATCTTCACCGAGGTGTAATCCACGCTTAATTGCGCATTTGCGATGACACGTCGGAAGCTACCGCGCGATCATGATTTACGTAAAGCCTCATCCGTCGCGACGCAATATTGCGACGCATGTATTTCCATGTACGAAATTTATTTTTTACTTGACGAATTTCGCATGACGACGTGACACACATCCTGACCACCTATCCATCTTATCGGCAGGGACAGCTGCCGTTTATTCGCGCGAGCGTTTCTTTCGCTCTCTTATCGAGATGAAGAGAACCGGGCGTCCCGAACCGAGACATGTCGACCAATAAACGAATTATAATACCCCCGAGTATGCTTGACAAGACGGCGTACTCGCGAGACGGAATAAACGCAGGGCGTGGCGAGGAGTGGCAGCGTTAATCCGAGCGAATATTTGCGACGCGCGACTTCTTGGCCTTGAACCCGTGCGCACTTTAACGCGCGTCGTCTCGTTTTTTTACGGCCAACCAAACGACGATCCTCTCCGATCGGCGTCCCGCAGTTCGCCGCATCGGGGACGGCATCGCGATTCGGAGCGATTCGTCCGTAAAACATAAGACGATCGAGAGCGGGAAAAATAGCCCATTCGTCGTTCTCGGGAGGGATGTTCCCCGGCCGCGATACACGACGTCGTTACTCAGATCCTCAATTCGATCATTCTCAACGTCCCGTGAAAAGGAGAAAAGGAAAAAGAACCGCTCTCAGCGGCGGTATAGCGACCGCCTCGTCAGTCGCTGCGTCAGTTCGTAAGTCACTTTCGTGTACGACACCCGTTAGATAGGATCTCGACGTGTATCGGTCGTCGATCCTCTCGCCGGTCTCCCCGGATCGTAAATTCAGAGGCGCTGGCCGGCCGAGAGACGCGAGGCGGAGGGTGGCGCGTCCCTTTTTCTCCGGGGACGTCGCTCGCGCAAGTAACGATGACGAGGGCAAGCGACAACGGGGCCGCCCGCTATCGGGTTTTACTTGCAAATCAATTCCTAAACTTGCAAGCTGAGCCCCACACGTCCGTCCGGCTGCGGTCGAGGCGCGCTATCATGTTTCAGAGGAATCCGCGTGTTTCATCTGACGTTCGTTATGCCGCTGGCTACGGGCTCGTACACCGGTCATCGGGATTGACGTTCCACGTTCGTAACAGATGCTTTACTGCCTCTCCCGAGCTGCTCGTACCGACCTTTTGATGGATCCCCCTGTGGGTGACGACACGTCGAAGGGCTACGTCCCGCTGACTATCCCTCTTTCAAAATATAAGTAATCACAAGAGCCATATTCTCATACATTCAATGCTAAATGTTTAAAATTTATCAGAGCAACGTTAAATCGCGTTTAACACGACATGATACACATGCGATTGCATTCAATACTAAAATACAAAATAAAAACCACCGATCGATTTATTTCTGTTCACGATGCAGCATCGAACATATATCTCCATTTTAAACTTTTGTTTTCACGATTAATAGTTTTCACTTTTAACATTTTCGCTCAACATGTGCACTCAACTAATTTTAAAAAATTATGCAAATGAATCTTATTAGAATAAATTTAACATTATTCAATGAATAAAGGAAACATATGAATAATATATAACGTTTGTTCGGAAATTTGACATTTTTTTCTTTTAGAAATGATCATCTCGAGCGGATTAAGCACTCGCCGAATTTTTAATACATCCGAATTCCATCATACCTCGACCTAAAAACACGGTGAGCCCTCGGGCGAAGGGATACGTAGAATATCAATCGTCATTTTGTTTTGTCGCGAGCCGTGCGAGACGCATGACGTACTACCGCTGCTTGGCACACATTCCACGGACATTGGCCACCGTGGCAGATTCTTATCGATCGTGTATACCGTCTCCGTTCCTCGTCTCTTGGAAAGGTGGAATCCCGGAAGATACGATAGCGGCGGGAAGGTCGGCCGAAACGAGTTTATACAACGATCACGCCGACAGCGGACATATTTTTCACTGTATGCGCGACGCGTAACAACGGCAAATACCGTAGGTGCAGTAAAAATAATGCACATGAAAAGATTCTGGTTTTCAAAAATATTTTAAATTGAATTATCTTCTGTGTTTTAATTGGAGACATTTTTTTGGTGGATATTTTTTCTATCTTTGAATCCCAACAGCTTTAAGAAAAGCAAGTGTTTGCTGATTATATATTCTTGCTGTCAAACAATTCAATAATTTGATAAATTTAATATATTTTTTAGTAGACGATAAATTTGTGTTGAATATTTGTCAGGAAAGAAAGTTATAACATTGTCTGTTTTTGTGATATATTTTTGCAAAACCAGTTGCGTTCAAAGAGTTAAGAGATATCTTTTTAAAGATACACGACCTCGGGACATCAGGCGAAGTTACTGCGTATGTTACTTCATGTACGTATTTTTAATAGCAGGGAAAAAAAATAACGAACTTCTCTCGGACGTACATCGATCGCTCTTCTGCGGAGCGCATTTTTGAATCGGTTCGCCCCGCCGGCGACAAACGGCCAGTACGAGGATCGCTTACGAATCATCTCGTTGGATTCCGCCAGCGCGGAGCTCGCGCCGCTGGCTCCCCGAGTTCTCGTGGAGAAGACAGCCGAAGAGGTGAGGAGGAGGAGGCGGCGGTCGAGTACCACGGGGGGAACTCGTTTGTTAGTTTTTGCCCGCCTACCCAACAACGGGCAACGATCACCGTGGTTGCTCACCGCGATCTCGGCCCTGGCAATCATCGATTTTTATAATTTTCCGTGTCCGCCGCTTTCAGGGCTTCCAATACCACCGCGCGCACGTCCTCAGAGACGAACATAAGCATTTCCACTCCCGTTCTTCCTCTCTTTTTCGTGACATATATTCTTATGATAATTCTTCCGGATACACTGAGTCTTAGAGATGTGTCACTGATTAAAATTCTCTCCTGGAAGCCATAATTGGTTGATTTTTAGTCATAATCATATACTTAATAATTATAGATGTTACGTCATTAGAATAGTATGTTGCCAATGATCACTACAATCGTATAAAATGTATTCAGTAATTCAATTAGCATTTAGCTCTCTTTATCCAGAGACATCTAATCAAGTTTACGTATTATGTAAAATGATGGAATAGATTGCTTTTAGTATTTTCTCTTTTCATTAAAAATTCTCAAAATTTGGCGGAAAAAGTTGTAAAATTTTAGAAAGTCATTAAATTTCTATTTTTAGAAAATATTTTTAATGCATATTCAGATTTTTATCGTGCTATGACCGACATTCGATCTCCGAGCTGTCGCCCTAAGGAGGTACCGGAAATTTACAAAGAAATTTCCCTTCTCTCTCTCTCTCTCTCTCTCTCTCTCTCTCTCTCTCTCTCTCTCTCTCTCTCTCTCTCTTTCGGGGCGACGGTTAATTACAATTGGCAAACGCAGTGCGCGCGCGGTCGTTGCGGCAATTAGTCATACACGACAACGGCATCGCGGACGTGTAGGATGATCGATAGCGACGCTATCGGCCGATGGGCGCCACGAACTAGCGGATCGCTCTTATGCCGTAATAATCTTCCCCTCCTCACGGAGGAAACCGTGATTAATACTACCTCGCCCACTTAATCTATCGCCGCGAGGCACTTCCCGACAATCAAACCTCCGTTCTGTATCCCTCCACTTTACGCTCGCTCGTATGTTTTACACGTGCTTTGCATGGAAAATCATAGGCTCAAATTTGTATAAAACTGCATAACTATGTGAATCCATTGGCAGACATCTTTCTACAATACTTTTCGCGTAAACAGCTCGTAAAAGAATTAATACTGCGTCGATTGAAGTGAAAATAGATATCTTTGCAAGAGCAAAGCAATATTTCATCCGATAATACACGACATTCGTAACTCGGATACGTGGCTTTATATTGTGTCGCACGAAAAGCACGAGCATCGCGAGTTCGTCCCGATCCACTTTCTCCGACAAGCGCGATTTTGCATGCGAGCGGAAGATTTAAGGCGAGCAGAGAACGAAGGGAGAAAAGGTCGACCCCTTGCAGACCGCGAAGCGCGCGGCGTGCGTAATTCGGCGATAAAAGCGTGCCTCCGATGACCGTTGCAACGATCATTTAGGTCAGCTACTTCGTGACGTCCCGAGCGTGCTTCTCGTGGACCACGAAAAAAAAAAAAAAAAAACAAGCAAGTGGCGAGTTTGTTCGATCGGTTACGAATCTTGCAAGAGCAAGAGCAAACCGGTGGACGCACAGAGGTGACCAGCTCCGGGCGCTTGTAACCCGGACTTTTATATCCTGCCCGATGCAATAAAATCCTTCATCGGCATTTCGGCTTCTGTGCGTGACGACCTATCCTCCTCCTCCTCCTGGTCGTCGTAGTCGCTTTCATCGTTCGAATTATTCGCGTTCACTTTACGAACGTGTATACTTACATCAATTTTCAATTCTCTTGATGCGCGCCAGTACTAATTAAAAGAGAAACGAAGCATTGATATAAAACTTTGTTTTAAATTTTACATTCTCATATAATTACCAGGAACACGCTAAGAGATACACCATTAAATTAAATTGATACCATGCCATGAGATTTTTATATTTTCACGCAGATTGGTCCGTACATTTTTTTTTTTTATATGTTGGCTAAATATTTTGCGGCTAATCAATTGACCTAATAATTAACAGACTCTGAAATGACTGTCGATATATCACTTATTTAATATATTTAATAAATAATAAATATTTAATATATTTAATATATTTAATAAAAATCTTTTTGGTGCACCGAAATTCTTGGAGCACTGCAGAAATTCAATTGGAATAATAGATGGGACAACCGCAGCGGGACAAACCGCATGTTGCTAGCTTATTGCTGCCTCCAAGCGGGTTTCTGTAATTACTTAACACAGTAACACGCGTGCACACACGGTCGATGCGCTATATCGAAGTGAAATATCTCTTGGCCGCCAGTGTCTCAGGTCAAGAATCTTGTCGTATAGCGATACGTACGCGTGCGAAGGTTAACACGCATCGCGCATCGCGGACTTTCCCCAAACTCGCATCGGCGACAGTCTGACGGGTCGAGCGAGCGGGCGACAAATTTCGCAAAATTCACCTCGCAGTTATTCACGTCTTGTAAGAACTCGTGGGCGGATTTTATGCGAAATCGCGTTGACGCGCCGTATCGCGTTGTTCGAGTATTTTACATCCTCTTGTTAAGAGAAAATACAACGTACACTCACCACCTTAACACTCGCACGATTAATCCTTCACCGAGGTGGAATCTCGCAGGCTCCTGCTAAGAACTGCAATTTTTTTTTACGTTTATGAAGGCGGCAGTACAGTCAGTACGTAATTACAAATTTCTTAAATTGTTATTATTCTTACAACCAGTTTGATTATTTAAGAGTATTGATTATAATAAATTAAAGATAAAAATTTTACAATATATGTATCTCATTTACATCATGGATTATTTCTGAGAAGAGCAACATTTTTCAAACCCTCAAAGCATTGAATAATTATAGTTGATAAATCGTCTTCTCTTAAAATTCCTTAAATAAAAAAAATTGCTCGTAGTTAAGCAACGCTTCGATTATTAATACCGAAACAAAATATTTAATGGTGACCGATCTGTGTTGCAATAATTTGAATCGCAAAAGAGTTTAGACAGTCTATGCGTGTATAGCGGGCATTGAATAATTGCGCCGTTAGTGTTGTTTGATTGTCGTAAAAAATGGGTCAGCTCGTGAACGAGTCGTCCTGGTAGACGAAAGAGTCACTCTCACGAACTGTCTCCGAGGCACCTTGGACGGGTCCTCGGTTGCGCGATAGGTGGGTCAACCTCTCGGCCGCGTCTCTTCTTGGCCGGTGTTGTTCGTCTCCTCGGTGAGTCATTCTCGGGCCCCGCGGCATTGCGGCCTGGCGCCAGATTGCGCAATACACACGAGCCGGCACCCTTCGCGCGCAGAAAACGCGGCGTGCGAGATCTCGCGCTATAACGCCGCGTTATCCAATTTATCACGGATCGACGGAACCAAAGAGGGATCGCGCGCTCGCTCTTAATTTACTGCGAAAGTCTTTAATCCGTACGATATCGGGGATATTGAGAAATTTTTTTTTAAGGCGTTACTCGCATGCAATCGATGGCAATCGTGAGATCGATGCTTTATCTCGAAAGTTTTTTGTTAAGGATTTCTCGAGGAAAGCCGAATCTCTTTTGGCGAAATTCACATTTTGTTTATTTCTCGGGAGATTTAATTCTGAAATTGCTCTTTTAAACAAATGCTCGCAAATCGCTGTTAAATGTGAAAACTCGTCTCGCGATTGAAGATGCAAAGATGAGACGTGACGTAACGAATGTTTCAGCATTATTTGTACGAAGGAGAACGCGCGTAGTGATAAACCCGAGAATATATTTCCACCGTGGTACACCCGTGGTACACGCGAGAGAGGAATCTCTTTATGCGAGGCTCACTTTCAAAGAGCACGATGTTCCAAGGTGGAGGCGATCACTGTCTTCGCCGATCTCTCAGAAGGATAGTGATTTGCGCGCTCACAAAACAATCATTGTCTCACATCGTAACGCGAGACGAGATTACCATCGGCGTTTACTTTTTAGACTCTCGTTTTTTTTTCCGCGCTAGCTAGTAGGTGTGAATTCGCAATTCAGCTTCTTTCGAAACACGCGCCGTGCTTCAAACAGCAATCGTTGTTCGATGGTCGCGCTTTTTATTTTATTTAAAGAGGCTATAATTTCGCGCAAGATATACACGCCGCGCCAGGTTTTGTAACACAACAAAATTTTATGACGGTCCACGTAGTTTTACATCGCCCTTCTTTCGCGAACCTCTTATTCCACTTGGCGGAGATATACCTTCTCTCCAAACGGCATTCTTGCTGTAACTTTTCGTCATAACAATCGATTTTATATATATATTGTCATGAAGAAATTTAGGAACGTAAAATGTAAAAGCAAAGACTCTTGGGGAAAAAAGTATTTATTTTATTGCTGCATAAAATTCAGTTAATAAACAGTTTAACAAGAAAAATAACATCGAAATTTGGTAATAGAAAGATTCTGTTAAAATTCAGGATTTTACGATAAAACTCGCCGTTGTCCCGACAATATTCTTGAAGATAAATTCCGCTCGTGAAGTTTAAGGCGGGCGGGCATGCATTTTCGTGCGCAGGAATGGGAATTTCGAGCCTCACGCCTCCGCTTCGGATATTGGTTCTGTGAGATTTCAAGAGCCACGCGAATAGCTGGAGTAACTTGCTCAGGTGGCAAAGAAAGTGGCAAGATATATTTACCGGAAAGAAAATAACAAATAATCAACAGTAATGAAATAAGAAACCTTCATTAAGCTTGATCAGAGACAAACGGTGATTTTTTGTAGCGTGAAGTTAATTTTTAAGATTAAACTCACGAGAGGATAAAACACACTAGAAAGGCATTTATTTTTTTGTACAAATATATTAAAAAACTAGAAATATATTATAAAATCGAATATATTACGTCAACTAAGACATTTAACAATAATTAATATTAAGGTAATAAAAAATAAGTATTATATATCAAATCAGAATAAGAAATTATAAGTTATAATAAAATGTTAAAGATAGTGAATTCTTTTCTACATATGGAATATAAATGATTAGAAAATATTGGTTCATACTAATATAAGCAAACTGATTTTGTTGAAATCTTAGGGATTTAGAATTCGAAAGGAGCTTAAAATTTCGTTAGCTTTCGTACAGATTCGCCCCTAGAGATAGAAAATTTGTTCTCCGCAACCGTTTATCAGCGGTGATTTCACGACCACCCAGGGCAGCAAACTTCCTTGCAGTAATTGATCGTCTAAAAATGCTCCTTCGCCGTTTCCTCGAGCTCCCTCTGCCCGCTATCGCACTTACCGCGATAAACACGCGCTCAAACTCGAAAGCCATGTGTGCATCCGATTAAACAGTTATTTTTCAATTAATCAATAATTTATTCGTATACATATGTATCGAAGTAAAGCCACGTTTTCACTCGTTTAACCGCTCATCGAGTTTCCGACCACCCAGCGAACGTTTGAAAGCAGTTTCGCGATTCCGAGAGGTACCTAAAAATATTCGGCTCGAGTTTCTCCCGCGAGTGGTTATTATCCCCTGTAAGTGAATACGCGTTTAACGACAGTACTTCCATGGAAAAGTATTGCGCTTCGAGTTGTTTGCATAAACAAATAGTACGGGCGAGTCAATTTTCGCTGTCTGGAAATCGCTCGTCGTCGTGCACTTGCCGAAATTTTTGTGCGAGGTAGACGAGACTGCGAGAGCTTTTTTACGGTTAAGTAATTTATCGATCTTCTCATTAACGAGCCGGTTAGAGCCGAGAGACTGGCGCGCACACCGAACTCGTTTCTCGACTTCGGTAACGTATAGCGTGTCATGCATATTGCAATGAAGCTAGGCGTCTCGAAGAATAATCGCGATCGCTACGCCTCTCGATATCGTCCGCCAATTAGAATTGACGAGGACAAACCGATGGCGAATCCGTGCAAAATCGCGTTCTGAAATTATTGGATAATTTTCCCAAACAATTCGCTTTGAAGCTGTTATTAAAATATTAACATTTTTTTTGACGCATTACAGTGCGCAAAGAATTTTCTATAAATTTAATTGTATTACTGAATTAAACATTTATTATCATAAAACATACTTTGAAATATATGAAATAGATTACCGACCTATAAGTGCGCGATATCAGCTGTGATAAATAGAAATAGCTCTCGCATCTCTTCAATCTTGTTCACTTTCGATCTCCTCTCGAAGCTATCGGCAGACGAAGATAAGATCCCGCGGCGCGGATCGCGAGCGGCGAAAGAAACGGCTACGAAACGGGGCCCCAGGGTGGCGATCAGGGACTATAGGTGCCCGAAGATGCTCATAAATCTTGTCTTAACGCTCGGTTTATTACTTGTAATCAAGCAACCATGAATTCTACTGAAATCACCTACGTTATAGTAAGCGGGCGCTGCCTTCTACTTATCTACCCTTGCGCTCTGAAGCAACCCTCGACTACCGAACCGATTTCGAGACTAGAAAAAGATTTTTACCTTTTTGCTGAAGAAACTTTCTATCTAGCTCAGTAACGTAATATACGTAATCTAGCCGGCCAAATTATACGTATATTACGTTAACAGCCGCTGGCCGATTGAATAAATTCGCGTAGGATACTCGCGTTCTGTGGAACGAAAATCGCACATATAGAATGTGATAGATTTGTTTTCTGTATTTGAAAATTATATTTTATAACAGTCAAGATGGAATTATACGTGTGTTTATATCGCGAGAAATGTTATCCTATCTGTATTCATCCAGCGAATGATTTCATACTTTGACTTTACATTTTTTTTATTCACGGGATTTAATTTCCTGGCTCGTCGAAGGCGATGCATCTAATGATAATGAGGGACCCGCAGACCTCGTATTTCCTTTTTTATCGTCAGGATTTAAAAAAGAGTGAATTAGTAACGGCGAGCTAGGTAGAGTACATTAGTTCCGATTAGTGTTCCTCCACCTTCCATCGATCTTGATGCCCGCTTCAGATACCGGAGACGAGAAGACTGGCTCTTGCGTAACCGCGGTATTTAATAATCTGCTGTGTGATAAATATTGTCTGTTAACCTGAGTGCTTGTGATCTTCAAAGGAGCCGCGCGCTTTTTATCCATCTAATCGACTAGACTGCAACGAAGTGTCTGTCACGCGTATCTTTCTGTCTTTGTCACTCATTATCACTACTTAGACACCGTAACCGCATCAAAATTAATTTAATTTATGCAAACGCTTCTAAATAGAGCTTTATTTCTGTAGAAAAACATACGAGATGCATAGATTTTTAACTTAAAATTATTGAATCTTAATCCATTGCTAAGATATTTAATATTTTACTAAAACATGGTATTCGATTAAATTCCGGATACAAAATTAGTCTGAATTTCAGAACATACTTCTTAAATGTTTCTCATTAAGCATAAATTTTTTCTCACAAATTATTTTATTGAGTGCCAAGATTTTCCAGATAAACTAGTGACAAATGAATTACCAAATGCCGCCCGTTTCCCTCTTTCTCTCTCTCTTAGCCGGCTATAAAAAAACGCATGCGTAAGAGTGTTATCGCGCGGCCCGTAATCTTTGCGGACAGCACGGCGCCGTCGATGAAACGGAGCAACGAGTCGCCTCCCGCGGAGTTTTCGAAATCGAGCGAAGCAAGATCGCCTTTTTTCGCGCGCGGGCCGCTCGGACCGTGCCGCCGGGCGAGCTTCGATGGTCATTACCTTTACGATCAATCACACCGCTCATTATCTTTAAGAGTGGCGTTACACGGCGGTCGTACGCTCGCCGTTACGAAGGATCGGCCGCGGCGCGAAAGCCACGCCGCGCCGCGCCGCCGGCCCATTATACACGTCGAACGGAACTTCTTCGTTACTCAGTAATTTCGCTGACGTTATCGAAGGATTCCTCCCGAGCGAGCGGCCGGAATCATCTCGATCAACATTTCTTACTTACAATGTCTCCAATGCGATTCTCTTGCATCTTGATCAAGTTTGCATCTATACGTGTATCATTAGAAATAAGAATCTAAAACTTCTTGGCTGCGTTTTACGTAGGTTATTATTAAACACGCAATTAATTTGGAATTTATTACATGACAAACTCAGTAACTTTTTGCTCTGACGCCAGTTTGCTTAATTTATTCCACGTTCTCCGGAATGTCTTCCGGTGCTTCAAATCTGCAGTCGACTTTTTTGCTTATCGAACAAGTCGAAATTATCTGTTAGATTTGTTATAAGCATTTTAAGTAATTGTACGTAATCACGCGCAAAACTTAAACCGAAAAGAGAACAACCCGAATTATTCCGAAACGTCTCGGAAACTGAACTCGTAAATCAGTAAACTTGACTTTGAAACGCATACATGCGGCTCGTTTCCCGACGCGATAGAGGCGCAATTAGTACCTGTCCGTGATCAATTAATAACATCCCGGTGTGTAGCTAGAGCTTCCCGTCGCCGACGTCTTCTTGGCATCCGACGTGCCGTCGGTCGACGAATTCACTAATTAATCCGCGCGCAGATGGCGGATAATAATTTATCACGTCGCTCTCGTCGCAAATTCGTCGTCCGTCGTTCGATCGGTCCTATTATTATCGACATTATTATAGACGAAGAGGAAGACTCTGTTCGCGCGCTCTCACAGAACGGGTCCTCGACTCTCGATTCGACACGGTCGCCTGCGAAGAATGTCTTTTGCCGAATAATCCTTGATTGAAAACCCGCTTGGGGATAATAATTATGGGCTTTCTCTCTCTCTCTCCCGTTATACGCGTGTCTTCCTCTTCTTTGAACCGGTCGCTTAGAAGGCGCGCATTAGGAATAATTGTCGGCTGTCACGCGCCTCACCTCGCGTCTGACCCTTCCATCGTATTTCACTCGATAATAATTGTCGGTGATAATTCATTTTATCCGACGCGAGCGCGAGGGGTGAGAGCGTATTTTCCGGCAACGTATTAATTACGTTGGGGCTCGCGCGGGAGATGTTTTCTACGTCCCGCGCGACGTTATCCTCATTGCAGCGCATTATCTTCGACAACATAGTTATTGCCGACGAATGAAACCACCGTAACGGCATAAACACATGCTTCAAAGTAGCCGATTAAAGGAAGTCAGGATATTGCGCGGTGTGGCACGAGCGCGCGATTGTAAATACGCCATTTTTACGCATACGACAGCGAACGCGTAGGGTCTCGGCAAGGGGCAGCGAGTCGACGGAATCCTCGTAATTTCAGACACCTCTAATCGAACAGCAGAGACCGCTGCTTAAGCGTAGAAGGCGAAAGGGAAATAATCGTTCGTCGCGAAGTACGATACCGCGCGGCACGTGACACTCGATCGGTCACGAGCAGGCATTTCCGCAGCGGTTCCGCAAACGTGACATGGTCTCTTCCACCTTCCTACGTGTCCATGCGTCGATCCTCTTTCGCCATTTTCTTCTCTCTACCCTCTACTTCGCCGAAGAACAGGGACGGATCGCTAAGAGATTATTTCGAATAAAATTTTTATGCTAATTTTTTATCTTATATTTCTAAAAAGTTGAACAAATTATGAATTATAAATTTTCTAAATAATATATTTTCTTCTACGTAAGAAATCTTACAAATAAAAAACATTTTTATATATAAAAGTAAGTAATATTAAATTATATATATTAGATGCGTATTTTTTTTATTAATATAATGAAATAATGTAGTAAATATATAATTATGTAATTAACATACGTATCTAATCGATCTATCAGGAATTTTTTTTCTTCTCTTTTTGCTGATTGCATTGGTAATCCGTCTCTGGTCGGGACCGGCACGGGGACTCACGTGATATTTAGCATTGAAAATGCACGTCGCGAAACGCACTTCGCAGTCAACTCACGCACCATTCAGCGGCGATTTATAAACGTTAATGGGTTAATATCGCCGCGCGGTTCTCGATGGAACGCACTCACGAGAGGTCCGATGAGAAGCTATCGCGCATCTTCGGATATGCGAGCTCGAAAAAACGTTGATCGTGATAAAAAAACCCAGTTCGATGAATCACGCTATATATAATCTATAGCTTCATATCCGTGCAGATCGCGGCTACCTGCACGATCGCTTACGATAAACGTATGATAGATGACAAGTGATAAATATGAGGGGCCAGGTTTTGTCTACTGTATTACATGTTATTAATAATTAATCAAGGCGTATTGCTAATGAAGTGAATAACTAATCCAATTGCAAACAGAAAGCGCAGAAGAAACCAGATTTAATTAATTGAAACTCCGTTTTTATCAGCCGCGCGATCACGACGCCGGGGTAAGAAATTATCTGAGGCAATCGGGAATCTATCATTGCAGCTTTGAATTAATTTTTAACTCCTTCAAGCAAACGCGAATATATTTAAATATCTGTGATTTTACAGATATTTAAACTTTTATTCGGACGCGTCTGAGTTTTATAGCAGCGCGAATAATTGATAACGTGTCAACTTAGCTAATTAGACTTATCGGTACACAGTTTATCAGAAAAATGTCGAGGCACGCGTAGAGCGTTAGATAAACTAGCTATTATCGCGATTAATAAAAACGCGGGCAAAAAGGTCGTGGGAAAGTCGCCGCTTGTGATCTCGATGGATCGTACATATCCGCGAACGGAGAGCTGGATCAGGCAGAGAAACGAAGAAGGAGCGGCGAGAGGAAGAGACGCGGGAATCGCCTCTGGTGGTCAAGCGAGCAGACAGGAATCCCGATACTTTCGTCGGACTCGCGCGTACCTACGCGCGCCTCGACAAGCAGGATCGATACGATCGATACTCTCGTCCCGGAGAGATACACGCCGACCGGCCTCGGATTGATGGATCTCCTTACGTCGACGTTTTCGTAGTCGAACCTTCGCGCGCGCGCGCTATTGTGCAACCACGTCGCCGCGCGATCGCGACGCGAGAGAGAGAAATTAGCCGAGGTAACCAGGAATCTGTGGCGGCATCCTTGCACGCGAGAAACGGAATACCGGATTTAATTGTTCAATCTTCGGAGATAAACACGGATCTTGATAGTTTTACACTCGATTAGCATCTCAATTTTTATTCAGACGGATCTGAATCTTGCTGTATAAATAAAATAAAATAATTTGGACTATATAAAATATTTTAATTTGCAAACAAAATTATATTTTATGAATATAAATATTTAATCAAGAAAATTTTGATTCTCGTATTAAAATAATATCGTCAAAAAATTGATATGTATAAGAATTTTATTTTAATAGCATTTACGATAGCTAAACAATAAATAAAGCGCACGATGCAAAAAGTTGCAGTGATACAAAAAGTGGCGGCTTGTTCCGCTCTGTAGAATACACGACTTCGACATCGCAAACAAACCGTCGAAACTATGACGCGATAGCAAACGACGTAGATTGTCGTAGTGTTGTGGAGAGCACATAGGGCGGCAAGGAAAAGGATGATCAAACCCTCAGAGTCGTACAAAGACGCGCCTTTACGAACGATCGGTAGATCGCAGATAAACGCAGAGCGGACGGGAACGTATCTCCTCGTTTGCGCCGATCACGTCGGACAAACGCCGCCGAGCGTAATACGCGACGCTGCGTGAGCTTGCACCGTGCCGTGTGTGCGCAATCTTTCGAAACGCGACACGTTAACGACAACATTAGCAACGCAACGAGAGTCCGATTTACAGGGAGTCATCCGGTTTATCTCGAGATACAATCTCAAGCGAAGAATCACGAGAGAAAAATCTATGAATCAGAGAAAAATCGTAGAAGCTATTGTTGCATTCAAGTAAATATGTATATAGAATATTCTTAAATTTTCGCGTAAACTTTAATGATATTTTACACATCAATTTAATTGCGGAATAACTTAATATTGAAAATTAAGAGATTCTGAGAAATAATCGAAATTGAAAACGAAATTTTATCTTTCAATTAAATTCAAGTGAATTTTTTAACAGATTTTTGACTCATGGTTTACGCGCTATTTAACATCAAAGCTGTCACTTTTTACACTTGTGTTTGCAAGATTGTAACATGTTGGATCGTTGATGTTGTCGATTATTTTGATTACGGCGGGTCAAGTGTCGGACACGCAAAAATCGCGGCGGGCGCGACCGCGAAGAGGGCCCGGGCTCTCTGATCGATGGCCCGTGTAGTTGCAACGCATTACTATATGCGGGCCCGATCCTTAACTTGTTAGCTGGCATTGCCGACCTGTGATTAAGGTAACGGTAGTCATCAATTCGGCCACGTGATCGTTAGGCTGTCAGTCGGCGACCGACATTTAAGCGACGACCGCCGCCGTGAAATCGTTCGACGGTAATTTGCCACCGTTCGACGGCTCGGGTGCGAAAATGACCTTTTTGAATTTAGTACGGATTCTCTGACTCCTGCCCGTACGCCTGTGTGAGTTATAAGGAGGACAGTTTGAGCCTGTTGATCGAAACGCGTCGGCATGCGCGACGAAATGTTTCTCGCAAGACTCGTTACATCATGTGTCTGACGGATAAATTGATGTTAATTAACTTATTTTTTTCACACATTGAAAAAATAAAGCGCTTGTACTCTTCAAGATTATTATGAGATAAAATAAAATTTATATATAAAGTATTTGTTGCAAAATCATGTTTGCGCGAGACTTTAGTAAAGTAATCGGTTAATTAATTATCAATTATTTTACTCTCTAATATGAAAATATAAAAACGATTGCTCTTTAACAGTACCTCGAGTATTGTTCTTAAAATAGCTTACGGAGGCTTATCCGCTCGCTTATCCAAAGGCTAGGAGTTTCTTTCGCGGCACCGAGAGAGAAAGAGTTATCGCTTGTTCTAACGAGCCGCTAACGAGACGCGATTTTCTACCTTTCTTGCCTACTTCCTCAGATTAATCGCGTTTGCTCCCGCAAGAAACAAACCGTTGCGCAAATATAACTGAAGGATGTCTCAGAATTTCAACTTTATTTTCAATCGCAAATTCTTTGGCCAATTAATTTTTTTTTTTTTTTTTTTTTTTTTTTTTTTTTTTTTTAATTGTGTACAATAATTTTTCTATTCTAATCACAGTTAAATAATAATAGTATTGTCGATAAGCAGTAAAATCCACTTTGTTTTGTTCGGATGCATTTAAATGCTTGCGATTAATACTTGCGTAATAAATGTATCTAATTGCATACTTTGATGTAAGATGATGATTAATTCAAAACAGATCTACGCAGCCGACACAATCGGAATTACATACGAAATTGTGCGTTCATTAATATTCAACTTTGGACGGAATGCTTGACTAATGATGCGATGTTACAGTTTATCGATGATTACGACGTGACGAAGGGGATATCGTGGGCGAGCGATCGATCGACTGGAAAGTGGATTCAGTCGTACTCGCGTGGACGCACTCGCCTCATTTTTTTCTTCTCTCTTGTATTTTTCGTTCCTGCAAGATGGCCTCCGGAGACGGATTGCGACGCGACGGCCACGCGATTGGCCGTCTCGTCGCAATTATGGACATATCGTGGGCGAGATACGTCGGCCGTGCGTTTCCACGGATTTATGCGAGCTCGCTAAACGTCCGGAATGTCATTCGATGCGTTCACATAATCTGCGCGGCGGTTACGGCCGTACGTTTCTTTCTCTCTCTTTCTCTCTCTCTCTCTCTCTCTTTCTCTCTCGCAATACCTGCATTCGATTTTCATCGATCGTTCCCGTGAGTAACGTGTTTTACGACTCAGAAGAATCTCCGCAGCTATAACTTCATTTCTTCCACATAGCGAACGAATCGATTCTCTTTGGTAATGATCGTTTAGCGTCGTTCCACGCAGTTGCTCGTCGACTGATACTTAATTTTTCAGCTTTTTCATGGTGAAGTTATTTTGCGATATTTTATGACAGTAAATAACTCTTCGTTGAAGAAATTATTTCTTGCGCAAAGAATAAACTGCATGAGAAATATAAAATTAAAACTACTTTCTTGTCATATTTTATCACCTAATAATTAAATACAAAATTGGAGAAAGTCCCGTTTATGCTCAAGTTTCATTTTCAAACATTATTCTTGCGATATTGATATTTATAGATATAATCAGTCACGGATGAATAATGTCTCTTTTTACACCGTGCCTTTCTTTTTGATTATTTTCTCTTGCACGATGAGCCTACTCGTATCGATCATGCATTGAGTCGTCGACGTCGAAAATCGAGTTCGCGCCACTAAATCATTAATCATTGTTGGCGATTAATAGCTATCTACGGAAGTGCGAACAAGCGCGTTTGTAAGTACAATAGTGTCATGGCGATGATTAAGATGCCGCGTTCTGATCTTCGTAGGATCTAAAGAGCGCGATCGTGATATGTACTAATTTAAATTGAGATTCCGATCGATGATCGGTGATAATGAAATCCGTGTCTAAAAGACCGGTTAATTTGCATAGAGACGATACGTTCGCGATGTTACCACACAATAGGCACATTCGCAACACGGTATTGACGAATGCTGTTGCGACACTATCCTTCACTCGATAGTTATCGGACAACGTTCGCCACTGCGCTATCGCTTTTGACACAGCATCCATTTGACTGACACTTGATTTATGCTTTGTAATCTGGTTAGGTACGATTTGTTTGCACATTGTATAAAATGGACAGACAGACGGATGAGAAATTAAACTTTTAACCTGCGAATGGGTTAAGAGACACGCTACAAGCGCCAGTTCGAATAAAAAGTCACGTTCTTCTTACAGAGCGGTTAAACGAATTTACCAGTCATAAGCAGCGCTTCGGCTACCTTCATTATCTGTGTTGACGTGAATTGATGCTTAGTGAGTAAATTCTTAAATTGATTTTCTGAAATCAAATTTTATCTTTAGTTTCTTATTTTAATTTATTAAAATCCGCTATTTTAATAATTTGAAAAATTGTGTATGTATATATTCATGCGACCGCTTTACGAAATTAAATATTTTCTCATTTTCTGTTGCGCAAACTTTTCACGATCGCGACAAGGATCGATATACTTGTTGTATGCGCTCGTTTCGAACCGTTAAAGGCCGCGTTAAGGCATTACGCGCGCATATTTAGATTAACGAGGCAGATAGATGATACGAATTTATTTAAGAAAATTAATACGACACCATGCTCTTTATGATGCAAGTTTAAAACGGACGAAACGATCAATCTAGGGTCTCGTGTGAACTTCATTCATGAGACGAGTGCCGAGTGTCAGATAAACGTAACTGCGCGCTGTACCGTCGTGCTTGGAGAACGGCCGATCATAGATTAAGACATGAGGAACGGTTATGGCTTATGACAAATGTAATCTAGAACTTGACAGCTCAATCGGCGCGTCTAGCATACCGGCGAGGGTAAACATTGATGCTCGTGTTTCCTCGCGGGGCCTCCGACTGTTTAGATGGGCCGATATATCGAAGTAGGTTGCTCCCTGCGAGCCCAATTCAATTCCTCGCTTGCATCACGGATTTTGATCTTTTCGGAAAATTAATTTACAAAGTGATTTATGTGCAAGGAAAGACAGCTCGATTTTTGTTGAAAAGAAATTTCAACATTATTATAGATATTTAATATACGTATAAAAATTATTTGCGTATTTATAAATGTCTTTATTCAATTTAAAAGTTTATTATTTTATTAATTATTCAGAGTTAATTTTTCTTTTTTTTTAACTGAACAAATTGTACTTAAAAGACTCTTATTATACACCCATTTAAATTTTTTTCTCTGCAAAAACTCGATAATGAGATTTTTTTCTCAAGGAAAGTTTTTATCTCTTTTTAACTGTATTCTCGGTTTTTTCTTTTACGACGTGAATCTCGAAAATACGCATACAAAAAAAAGCACGAATGGAACGTTCGAAAGTGAAGGAGAATGCGCGAGAGAAGGGAAAGCAGCCGGGACTAATTATACGTCGTGCGAAAGAAGATTTATCGGGCGTGCGTTTTTCCACGAGGCGCGCGCGATTCTCTTCTTCATCCCTGCAGCCCTTTCCGGCTGCTCCGCGTGGGTGTCTCTTGACGACTCAATATTACTACCACAAAACACACATACGACCGTTACGACGGGCGAGGGCAACCATGGGCGTACGCGCGCGTGAAACGAGATAAGGAGCTGAACGTCGCGGCCGAGGCGAAGTGGTACAGAAGTACGATGAAAAAAGTCTTGGATGACGGCGATGGTGATCGTGGTTGTGTTGGCGTCGGAGGTTTATCAACCTCGGCAAGTTACGACGGCGGTAAACGCGCGCCGAGATTCAGGAATATCGCGCGGGACTCTTCAGAATATTCTCGCGCAAGATAAACAATCTCTCCCACGCCTCCCGATCGCCGATCGATGCTAATGAAGGATCTCTTTCGAGGATATTTCTCCGAAGTACATTTCTCTCTTTACGAACAGTCTCCTTCTCGAATAAAACGCCACCCGCAAACCGCGCAGCAGCGAATGGACACGAGAGATTCTTCGACGACCCACTTCGCGTTTTTAACGTACCGGAGAAACTTCCGACAGAATCGCTCGAATTCTTGAATTCTTCGCCGCTGCATTGGCATCCTTAGAATTCCTTGCAAAGCTGCTCGACACACGAATATTGCGCGCTCCTGGGCACTGTAACGCGGATGATGCGATTACACGCTTGAAATACTCGCGAACATCCTTCGCGCTCGGGATTACGTCTAACAAGATATTTCAATTAATATTTTAAAACGGAGGGCAAACTTTTAAAAGAATATTAAAAATGTAACGAAACGTTATCAAAAAAAAAAAAAAAAAAAAAAAAAAAAAAAAAAAAAAAAAAAAAAGACTTCTTTATTTTAGAATTAAGTTTAAAACAGATTTAATAATAAAAACATTACTTAACACAATTTTCTCGCGCACACAGTTTCTTATCGAACTAAATTTAGCATCGCATTTCAAAATTCTCCAGGCTACATTGAAACTTCACTTTCCTTCGCGAAGAAAAACGGCGCTTCCTCCCGGCTGCGCGATGCAGATTTTAATATAATTTGGTTGGATGCCGGCGAGCGAATAATCGAGACAGGGTGATGCATGCCTCAAGGTTCATTGTATTGTACCACGGGAGAATCCGGCATGAGGAAGGTGGAGGAGGAGAAACGAAGGGGGAAAGGAGAAGAAGAAGGGCTCCTTTGTGAAAGCAGCGTCAGGAAATCAGGATTGATATAGGGCTGCGGTAGGTTCGCTCGTAACTTTGTCCCGCAGTACCCGGGACTCGGTTCCGATCCATTAATCACCCTCGTACGAGGCCTGAACTCTGGGTGATTAGCAGGCGTGAACACCAACTCACCGGGGATATATATATGCAATTGGCCGCCATTGTCGACCACCGCGGACGCTCCGCGACAGCGATTGAGACGTCCGTCTTCTTCGTGGATTCGGAAATCCCCGTAGCTGCAATGAAAGTCCCGATTTCACGGCCAGCTCGTGCCGCGCGTTCCTCATTTGCTCCTTCATTGTTTCCCGCGATCCATAAACAATTAATGGTAAGGCAGAGAAAAACGTAAGTCGTGAAAGGCTATTATGCGAATACGTTTCACGACTTATGTTTTTCTCTGCCTTACTATACGTTCCCGACTGCGCGGACGTTAAGCGCTTACGTCTAGTTTTCTGCCGTCAGCCTTACGCGACCAAAGGTACCATTGATAGTAATATTAAGGGCACCACGTTATTAAGCAAACATAAGAAATTAAAATTCTTTTGTATTTGCTTTTCAGTGCTTTCTGTATAATCAAAATACGTTTTACAAAATACTATTTAAGAAAGTATTTTTTCCGTGAATAATTTGAAAAAATAACGTGATTATATAAAGAGCAGAAACAAATAGAACACAATGCATTGTTAATCATCGCTTTAAGGCTTGTTTGCGATAGTCGATAAAAAGCCACATTGGTTGCGCGATATGCTTTGCAAAAGAAACGCTCGTTATTCTTACTCGTGAAACGTCACGTCGGTCTTAAGTCATTGCCGTTTGTCCAACTTCGTGATCCTCCGGCTCCTAAAAAGAGGCGCTTAATTGTACGGTGATTTAACCGGAGGAGAACCACCCATGGGGACTGCCAGAGATTGCCGCGCGAGTTTCGTGGGTGTAACTTACGAGGTAATTAATGCAGCCGTAAGTTGTGAGCCGGTCGTAGACGGTTCTGCCACGTTCGTGCTTCTTCATGTAATCAAAACTACGTGTACATACTTAAAAGCCGTGCGTCTTTTGCATCATCTACCGACCGCCGTTAGTTCTCTAATTTTATCATTTTAACGGCCGTTACAGGCGGTCGTTAATGATGCCTTCACGTTACCAATTTTATTATTTTACGTCGCCAAGTTATTAAATGCTCACGCTAAATTTTGATTTTGTTAAATATTCGATTTTAATCATGTTCTTAAAATATTTATAAATATTAATATATTGTATCATATTTTTTTTAAATACTGAGTATACTGTTTCCCGAATGTATTGTGCAATGTTTTATTCTATTTTATTCTTCTCTCCCTATCTTTCGTGGAAATTGAAATTCGCCGTGCGCCTACCGATCTTTCTTCTATACTCTATGCGTGCATCGAGATCAATCCCATCGCTCTTGCCTGTCGCCCGTATCGATCCGCCGTTTCGAATCCACGGCGAATATCCGAAGAACGATCGTTCTTCGTGGAAGAACAGTTCTTCATCGCAGAAAGGATCGCTCCGTCCGATTTTAACGACGAAACCGACGAATACGTCGGAATTATTAATTAGGCGGTTCTTATATTTGTGTCGCGCGGCACGGTGCCACGGCATGCACAGGGATATAAAATTAGCAATTTTATACCGCCACCGCTGGCCGATTCTCAGACTCGTGCCAATATCGGTTATTGGGCGGGTTTTTTGCGCGCCCGTGCGGTGACTTGCGTATCAACCGCGCAGTGATGCTTTTTCCTACCCCGCTTTGCCTTTTATTTCCCTTTTAATTATCTCCGCAAGAATGGCGGCCGCGCGATGTCTTTCTTCGCGAATCTTCAACTAAGAACTCGCGGTACATTTCTCTAATGTCCGAAAGCACTACTAATTTCGTACATTAACGAATACATTTGACAAATATATCGTTAAACGGCACGAACGATTCTTTACGCTATTCTAGAAAAGGATTTGAAAAGTTTCGTAGCAGGTACATACACACCTGGAGCCACGCGTGGGCTTACTCTCCGTATAGCCTATCACGCCTCCTCGCGTGACGTCACACCTGGCTATATCTGCTGGGATCCGCAGAGAGGTACACGCGGAGAGGAAAGAAAAGGCGAATGAAAAAAGGCCTCGATGAAGGGAGAAAAAAGGAGTGACCCGAACCGGTCCATGCCGGGTCAACAGCACGCATGCCACCCCCGTAAGACCGATCGTACATCGGCTTGATGCGCATCTACCGACCGTACGAGAATCGCAGATGAAATCTCTTAGCTCAAACATTTTCCGGCAAAAGTAACCATTTTTATTTTAAAAGCCTATTAATAATCTCTTAAAATATTGAGGAATCCACATTTTTACGATAAAATATATTTCTGAAATTTTTCCATCGTTATTAAAGTGCAATAAAATAAAATAATCAAAGTTAAAGTGTTCTGCAAGTTAATTAAATGAGAAATTAGCAAACTGATTACGAATTTTATATAATCTAACAAACTTTGAACACTCAAGAACTTTTTTACCTTTTGTTTATTTGTAGAAAACATATAATCGTCGTCGAGAAACATACGTGAGAAAATGCAACGTCTGCTTGCTGCGCGTCATTAGCCTTATTATGTCGATCCATTTGCTCATCTTACGCCGATTACGCGAAGCTCGAGCGGTTAAATCCAGAATTATCTTAAAAAGACAAGCAAAATGTTGTTCGTCCAGTTTGATAACGAGTTATTAGAAAGTGGACAAGCTCTTCGTCATCGAGCGTTTTCTTCAGCGTGCGATTCTCTTTCTCTCTTTTTCGCTTAATACGACTTCTGCGCTCAATTACCGCTAAATATACGGAATAATATTCGCAAGATTATTGGCGGCGTTTCGGAAGTTTTAATGAAAAGACGCGCGAATGAGCGAGTGGTGAGCCTGGTAGCAAATTATTCCGCTCGCTTGCCACGGCAGTCTCCAACCTCGAGCCGGCTTTTACTACTTCGGCGCGCATCCTGCCATTTATCATTTGCAACGTGCAATCGAAGACGAAGGTAGAGCGTAACGAGAGTGTTGTACAAGGTTCCGAGCTGTGTAGAACGTGCATGTGTACCTTGTCTTGTAGCTGGCGCTGCCGAGAGGAGAGCAAAGCGATGGAATAAGCCGAAACGAGATCGCTATCGAGGCGCCGTTAGGCTGTTTGTCACCTCTCGTGAGCGCGTGGGTCGCCGCCGTTCGCGAAACCGAATGTGTCGTATAGTTTTTAAAACCGCTGCGCGAGTATCTTAGTCGAAGCGGAGGAGACTGTGAAGAGTCGATTTGAATTCAGTCCGATCGCATTCGCACGCTACCACGCGAATGCGTTTATCGCTCAATTCGTATGCTCCTGCGACACTCCGTAAAAGATGTCTTCCTTTCAGGATGCGTGCATAACGCAATTTTTAAGTAAACACATGGAAACCTTGAGAAGAATTGACACAACATAAAAAAGGCATCGCATCTTATCGCTGTAAAGTAGTTGCATTATTTCAAAAAATATTTATTAAAAGGATATTGTTTTCAGGATTTATATATAAAAATTAAAGCTAATAAAATTTTAGAATCAATAAAATTAGTGAAATTTCAAATGAAAGATCTTTTATGTTAAGAAGCTAGAATCAAGTTGATTCTTTTTCATCTTTTTTTACTCAACTGTTTTCTCGCTATTCTCGATATTAATTAACCACGTCCGCGATTTTGCTCGAACGTTGGGAAGATATCGCGAGATTGTCGGGGATAAATCGAAGGGTATATCACCGGTAGCAGCCTATTAGCGAATCGCTGCGAGGCTGTTCGTCATCTCACGCTTGGCTAGTTATGCCGCGGCGTAAGCCCGCTCTGCCGACACGCGACCTACACACGGCGGCGCGCGACAGCTCTATCCGTCCTTTTCCCACTCGCGTACGGACGCCACTCGCCGGGCAACCGTCCTTTTCCCTCTTTTCTTCGCTTCTCTCTGTCTCTCTCTCTCTCTCTCTCCCCGCAACCCTCTCGACGAGAAGTCGTTTTCCCGTCCCCCTCGCCATCCACCGATCCACGGTGAGTGCTCGCGATGGTATAAGGGAATAAGACGGAAATAAGATACGACACAGCTGATACGCCTTCGCCCGCCGATTACGCGCGCTAGGTGTACGCCAGAGATTGTCGATGATGTCATTCTCAACTATATACTCTTGGCGAGCCAAGTGCAAAACACCGGCTAGCCGATTATAGAGACGGTCTCGTCGCGGATACGAAGGGCTCCGCGCGTCGGCGAGTAGAATTTTTAACGGAACATGCAAATTTCACTATCACTTCTGTAACTGGTGCGAAACACATTTCAATCGATAATTTAGCGCTCCAATAACATTTCCAGACAATTCTACTTCACTTTGTTACTGAAGGAAAATGAATAATATGAAAAAAGAAAAAATGAGAAAGAGTTGATATTACAAAAAAAATGGAAAGATTAATCTATCGTTATCACATTATGAATCATCTGTGGCGAGCATAAATTTACAATCTTCTCGATCTATTTAATGATTTTTCATATCAATCTGATATAAATTGAAAATAAAATAAGAAAAGTAAAATTGTTTTATCCATAGTGTTGATTATCGACTCTTCTTACCTTCAGTATTTTTTAGCTTATGATGTTTTCATAGAAACATCATAGCCTTTTATAAGATTGATGTTTCTAAGATCAATTTATAATAATGCCAATATGATAATACACCGGTTATGTGAACTAAATTCGATCCACAAACCCCGTCGAGATAAAATTTGTGTCGGCGACAAAGTGAAGGGAGGTTTGTGTTGTCCGGCCGAAGCGGGCTACGCCAACGATATCAATCATCCTGCGCGACCAAGAGCGGGACTTTCACCGGCTGTTACGGCGGCCGTACGAAACTCTAACGGCGTACGCTACAAGACAGAAATTTTCGATTGGTCGACGACCATCGGAGCTCTTCCGTGCGATCACCTCGCGGCCGCGTCCACCCACGATCCATCATCGCGCTACCTTCGCCAAGGAGAAATCGCGCGGCGCTCAATGGTATCGTTGATCCGTTCCGCTCGGCGGGGATCGGTAGCGTGCTCGATCCGGCCGATCGAACGTCCGCTCGATCAAGACGATCCTCGCTCCGCGTACCGCCTACGCGCGATTGCCGCGATAGCGCGTGATGAAGAAATAAGCCGAGCGGAAGGAGACGGCGAGTCGCTGTATCATATGCCGACGACTTCTCGCGGATTATCGAGTGAATTCAGAAAACTTGCTCTCCTCCGTGAGTTCATTTCTACATTTCCAAATTTTAACGTGTTTCATTACTAATGGTATATAATTAAAAACTATATTTACTCGCAATGCCATACGATACAATGAATAATTGAGTCACATAATGCGATATTGCGTGCATAAATATTTTTCTAAGATTCCAATGTGAAGTACTTGGAAAGAATTAATAAGCATCCCGTAGATTTTGGTCGACAAACGATAGTTGAGAGCACGATGCAGGTTTAAAGCTACCACTGATGCGCTGCGCCATATTTCTCAGGGCGAATTTTATTGAGGAAGTGTAGAGGATCGGCGAAGGCGGAGGAACGACGGGAAGTATTGAATTCATCGGTACGCATTGTCGACAAGATATACGAAGCTGAGGGTTACGGGTTAAGTGGACCCTGTACCTCCGGTAAATAAGTCTCCCCGCGCTTGTACGTGTTTCGCACGGGCGTGCGAGCGAAGAAGAAGAAGAAGCGCGCGCGCTCGCCCGCGCCGCGCGCGGACATATGCATGCACGCGTGCGTTGTCTCTCGCGTGCCTCCGAGAGTGCACACCGGAACGGCCGACTGCGCTTTCTCAGGGCAATTTATAATCGTACGGATTCAATGCGAGCCGTGTGGGACGCCCGAGAACAAAGAGAGACGCCCTGTGGTAGTAGACGCGGATAGACGCGCGCGGCGCGACTCGCCCGCTCGCCGCTCTTCGAGAGAGAATCTCGTCGAGAGCGGCGGACGCCACCTTCGCCAGCGTGTCGTTGATTAGTCGCTTGAGTATGCGTACGAGTACTCGTTAGAGCGATTCTTCGGCAACCCGGACATTGATATCCTCCCTCGGGACTTCCCTCTTGTGCCGCGTGCCTCGATTCCAATTAAAGCTTTACGACCGGCGGGAATGTTGAACAACCGAAATGCGCGCTAGAGGTATGCGCACTTCGCGATTAATTTGTGTTTCCCGCGTAATTATTGTCTTTACAGATATTTGTACTACTGAAGGAAGACCGGTTTCTCTCGCGCTCGCTCGAGGCGCGACAGACAGTAAACCTCCGGCAAAGATTGTACTTGAGGTCCGCCGAGTCGAGCGGTTGACGTTCCTCGACGTTCGTTCCTTAATCCCTTCCGGTTCTACGACGTCAACTCCCGTTTCTTATATTTGACGCGCGTCAACTTGTCTGCTGCATAAGTAAACATTTGGAATACGTTTTCGATTTGTTCATCATAATTGAAATAAATTGAAAACACCGCGTGAAATATATTGTCGTAAGAATTCATTATTCAGTGTAGTTTGCGGTAAGACGATCTCCTGATACAATCCAGAGAAAGAGGATCTCCGTGATATTGTTTGTACGTAACTTACGTATACAAGAGCGAAGTACAAAGCGGCGGTTCTACGTGACCCACGACCTCGCCTCTAATGAGCGGCAAAGCTTACGGCTATTGTAAGAGAACCTCCTCCCGCGTCGGAGGCTTCTCTCCGTTTTCTTCGTGCTCTGCCCTCCACCCGAATCCTTTCTCCGGTCTACCCGCGAGACCGTGCTCTCGTACATTTAACTCGGGCATAATAAGACAGAAGAAAATTCAACGCTCCCGCATTTATCATACCCTACGTATGCTAATTTGCCCGCGCTACAAAAGGAGAATGTAAAGTATTTTCGTTCGAGAATTAACATGCGGTGTATCGTTTCTGATTTTAATACAATTAATGTTAATGTTAATTTTTATCATTTTTAGACTTCTAAATCAATTTAGAGTTTTTCGTCGTCTGAAAAACATTTAAAAAATTTTTACATTGCCAACTTTTTTGAATTTTGCGAGATTGAAAGGTCGAGTTAACAATAGGTTTTTTAAGGATGTTAACTATCTGTAACACTCTGTGTCCAGTTGAGAAAAAATATTCTTGCTTAATTTCCTCAATTTCCGAGTTCTGCCACAAATTAAGCGATGCGCGATAATGTCTCCAAATCTCGATGCAGCTCTTCGCGAGTCGCAACGATCGCGCGATTACCAGCAAAAGAAAGATCACTCTTCGGTGATTCCTCGAAGAGATCGGCACGAAAAAAGGAAGAAGCGCACACGGGAGAGGAGAGGCGCGTAGCACCGTTCTTGTTGAGCGAATCGATGGTCGCGGCGAAGGGGAACACCCTGTACATGCCGGCGACATTCCCGAAGTGCAGCGTGCACTTTTTCGCGGCTACCAGTGCAGCGCGGATAGCCTGTGACGAGCGAGCGAGTGACTCAGAGTCTTCGAGGTAGACGCAAGGGCGAAACAACATGCACGCGTGCTCTTCTTGAGATTTATTTGCCCGAATTTCGATGGTCGTTGTCGATGCCACGACTGCCGCCGCTTCCGAGGAATGCATTTTGCATTCGAGATACTTCGCCGAATATATTTTGCGGCGGATAAGAGATTCCCCTCGCGTGTTCGATCGTTGCTTTTCCGCCGCCGGATTTGTTCGCCTGCCGCGTTAAGAACTCTCAGCGTTTGAAATACTATTTCAAAGACGAGAAGAAATATTTGACAAACTTTTCCAAAATTTTGCGAAATTAATACATCCTGCATTTAAAAACAATTCACTCTTCAATTTGATAATCACTGTCGTTATCGGCCCACATTTTACTCACACTGCGATACCTACTATTTTAGCTAACACGACACAAACTCGTGTCATTAACCCGAAGGCGGATTGCGACGACACCCGATAAATCTATCCAGCGTACACGATCGAAGACGCAGATCTCGCCGATGATGTATGGCTGTCGTGGATTTCTCGAATCGGCGCTATTAGGCCATCGACTATCGCCGATGCTTTTTGTGGTCCTCACCGAGCGACGGAGGGCATCGCGCGGGGTGGTGTCCCGTAAACGACGGCGACTAGTATCGCGTTTAACTAATGTGACCGGTTAAGAACGTATTGATCGGAGGCCGAGGCTAGATTTATGTCGGCGAATGATTCACGGCCCGTGATTTACAGCGGATTGTCCGCTGCGCGCGCATACTGATTGAGCATTTATGCCCGGCACACTAATCATTTATTGGGTTAAGGTGAAATTCTCCTGCTTTTCCCTCTCCCGTGCGGATGAAGTCTGGATTTCTCTCCCTTTCTATCCCATTTCGTACGTTGGCGCTTTAATCTTCTCGACAGATGTGTCTGGAATATACTTATAAAAATAATTAACGAGATTGACATATCGAAATATTTTAAAACACATGTCGTGTCACATGTTTTGAAATCATTCGGCCCATAAACGATATTATAAATATCACACTTTATATGCTTTCAAATTTAAGCAGCTTCCTGATGAGAAGCCTCTTATTCGCGCGAGTTACGGAATTAAAGTTATGCACTCGATTCGTCGCTTTTACGTAAAACCGAAGACACGGCTGGTTTTAGAAAGCGCGTTCACCCTAACGGCGTTGCAAAAATCGCATTTCTGTCGCCGGCCGGGGTATTCGAAAGTCCCTTGGGAGTAATGCTTCTTGTTTTTCATCTCTCGCTCCTCGATTACGGAGGCAGGGCACGCGTCTCGCCCGTAGAATGTCGCCGTAACGAAGGGGCCGCCTCTCTCTCTCTCTCTCCCTCCCCCCCTTTCCGCGAGTCCTCGCGAGGATGCGACGCGGTCCCCGAGTACACGTCGTCCTTTGCCTCACCAGCATCCCGCCGGGTGATCCCTCGATACCGGCGAACGTTTAAATTAGGCAGGGAATCCCGCGGAATGCGCGAAAGAAACGACGCGGCCGGCATTCCGCGAGGTTTTGATACGCCTTTGGGCGTATCGCGCTCGTCAGGCACTATTAGCCCTTATGCGGCAGGAATGACTCTTAAGGATCCGATCCGCGATCCTTCGCACCGCGGCTTTGCAACTTACGCGTTTTAAACCCTAATCTTCGCGCATGCAGCAACTTATTTGTGTGACAACGTCGGCACGATTAAACAATTACGCGAAAAAATAATCTGTCCAAGTTTTAAAGAATATAACTATTTTATTGGATCAGTTTTGCAGATGTTATCTTTAAAGGATTTAATTTCTGTAATCAATTAGATTTTTGATAATAGACAGTGCGTTATTCTTGAATGCCAATTCACAGAATGAATAATGACGAAGACTTGAGAATATTTGGTTGAAAAATATTTATTATGCTTTTCATTAAATTAACCTTTTGTATTTTTTCGATTGCAGAGTCTGGCCACAGGTTGGACAGCGGCTCCCCGTTTTGGAGGATTCAACTCGATCAAGACCTTCTGGATACCATCAGCGCGATCTATCCGGAGTGGTTTAAGGTAAGCCTATTTACTCCTCCTCCGCGTTATCGGAATCGGCGGCTGGATACAGCCGGCCACCTTCCGGCGTGCCCGTAGAACGAACACGAGATAACGAGATACGTGCATCGTGCAGGATTACACTAACAGCCGAGCAGCGTCGACATCGTCCTCCACGTCTCCGAGCGCTTCCGGCGCGCAGTCCTGCAACGAGAGCGCCGCCGTGGTCGTCGTCAGCGCAGAGCGCGGTGGCGAGCACAAGGTCGCCAAAGGCGACTCCAAGTCGAAGTCTAAGGCAAAAAAGGCGGACAGCTACAAGGATAAGGATCGTGATAGGAAGGAGCCTAGGCGCGACGCCAAGGACGAAAGGTGAGATAATTTGCATGTCGCGTCGTATGTAGATTATCCGCGTGGCAGAAAAAGAAGAGAAACCACACGGCGGGAGACTCGAGTTATATATCGGCGAATATTAATGAAACCTCATGAAACAGCGAAATGAGGAGAGTATTCGAGTCGCGTTATCACTTTCTACCGACTTCCACGCGCGTATAACCGGTAACGCGGCGCGCGCCGTATAAATAGAAGAAGACAAAGTATATTCTCGATCGCACGCTCGGCGTTATCGCGATCGAAAAATAGACGCGTCGTCGCGCTCGACACCTGCCTTAATTATTTTAACAAGCTGCGCGGGCTCCTCCCCAACATTTTGTCACGCATCGCCCGCATCATTATCTCGGGAGACATTATTTCTATTAATCTACTACGCGCGTCGCATTTGCAGCGATTGCAGCGCGATGTGGAGCACCGGCCTTGTAAAATTGCGGTCGCAATCAGGAGAAGTAGCGGTTTATTGCACGGGAGCCTTTTTCCTGAAATCTGACGACATAAAATAAACTCGATTCGATAAATATTCGAGGTGTAAAATATACGAAATTATAATATTTAATAATAGTGAAAAACAATATTTTTATATTTAAATGTTATTAATTACGTGATATTTGTTTTTTGTTACAATAATGCTTGATTTTAAATAATAAAAAAATTAGAATTTGTTTGACTCCAAATTTTCGCGGCATAATTTTTAGATGGAAAGCACCGATATTAGTTCGCGTACGCCTATAAGCTTCCGAGTGCCTTAATCTGCCGCTGAATTGCGCGACTAGGGCCGCGCCGAGCGGGCGATTAACCCGCAATTTAGTATCAGCACCGCGTGTAATCGTTACGCGAGAATATAAACGCTCCTAACGACCGGCTTCCTATCTCCAGCTGTGACGAGTAATCTTTTCTCGGAACTTTCCCTTCAGGATTTTAAACTACCTCGCTCGATCGTTTGGCTCAATGCTTTAAAATCCTTAATCGACTCGCCACTTTCCTACTCACGGATCTCGCCGAGTGAGCACAATTTTCTCTGAACTTTTCGCAGGATAAGTGCGAAGATATCAAATTTTTGCGTGACATTTTGCTCGCGACAAACGCATCATAGATCATCGCTGGACGAAACTGTCATAAACTTACCATCGTCGAGCCCATTGAGATAATGTTTTCACCCTTCAACGACTAAAATGATCTTACCCTTTCATCGAAAAAGGAACGCGACTCGATATTCTCTCTATTATATGCAGATTATTCGCCGAGATTATTTTACGTCACATGTGATTTACACGATACTTGCATTATATAGCAACGATATAGCAGTAGAAAACATGTACGGTTTTTTATAAATCCGATAAGTATCAGAAATTTTAAGCGTTGACATATTAAAGTTTACATTGAAGCATCAATTTTCTGCAATTTGTAATACAAAGTCTTTCCACATATAATAGTGCAAATTTTTGATAATAAGGCATGCAATATTAGCAGACATTTTTAATTTATTTAAAATTATATGTAGACTCTCGGATACATAATCGAGATATAAATTTTCGATATAAATACAACTTGACCGTCAGATATTTCTTGCCGTGTGAAGATTCGCCTCGCGCTCAAAGAGAAGGAAAGAGCGGCCTTTTCGACGTTTTCATTAGAAAACGTCGTCCCATTGAGTACCGATTGATCTGTCATTCCATCATTCGCGGCAAAAACACGCCTGGAACGACGAAGGACCCGAGGTCCGATTGACACTCGGGGCTTCAATCGGTCTCTCTTCGAGCCGACGCGATGCAACGCGGCGACGTATGAAAGATTAATTCACAAAACGGCGGCGTTTTGCTTGTTTTGGTCCGTCCTTCGGGCCTGCAGGGACGCTGGAAGCGGTAAGAAAGGGACGAAGCTCTCGCCGCAGCAGGATAAAGCAGCGGCGAACGCGACAGGAAGGAAGACCGCGGGTGTTGTCCCAGGATCGGGATCGGAGATGGCCGAGGGCAATCAATCGCCGCCGAAGGCGGAGGTCGACGATTCGCCTCTCCAGCACGCCATGGACCGCAACAAGGAATGTGAGTACACATCTCTTATTCATGTCAAATTTATGTCGAGATTTAATTTTAGCGTAAAAAAAGAGTAATCGTGAACTTACAAACTCTATTGAGAGTCAAAAATGAAGTCGTTACTTGTGTTGGCCGAATCTTAATGTAATTTTTTGGTAACGCGCGTTTAAATATTTTTTAACAATTTTTCCTCTGAATATATCTAGTTTTTATCAAATTCTTACTTTTATAATTCAGTTTCAACGTTTGACAAAACTTTTAATTTCTATTAATATTTTGCACAAGATATTTTTGAAATATCTTGTTAGGATTAAAATTCACCCGTCAATGCTCGGCTTCGTTTAGTTCACATCACTCTGTCTCCATTTTTCGCAGCGCGTTTATTTACTCTGTCATAGAAACGGAAACGTCATCTCCCGACATCCGGGGTAAACGATGCATAAAGATCTAACGGTTTCTTCGCGCGGCGATCGCTTCCGATCGATTAATTATGTGCGGGGGGAATTTATTATTATTATGCAATGCAGTCCGAGCTGCTTATGCGCTAGCATGTTGTATGCACCTCACAGCATGCGTCGTTGCAGTTACATATCCCGTAATGCTACATGGTGCGAAACGAGCATCCTCTAGAAGGCGCCTGTAATCGAAGAAAGTGCTGAGAAGGGCTGCCTTTAACAATCGCGGGCAGCTCGCCATTACGCCCCACGGCGACTGTAATCATCCGCTCGTTATTCGGCGCCGATCCGCGAGCACCGCTCGATTATCGATTTGGATTCCGGCGATTTTTTATCCAATAAAAAAGTGCGCGCCGCGGCACGGAGCTTTTATCACCGCGCAAAATGCAGCTCTCTCCAGCCCATTCACTCATTTCCGCTATAACTGCCGGCATCAGCCGATCGTTCCTCAAGTTAGATCTCCGTTTTGTATTCAGGACGCGACTTCCCACGGATAAAATAGTGATATCGATGACACTAGCATTGCCGTAGCGTTCAGTATTACTTCTTATCAGTTTTATAACGGCAAACATACGATAATTGAAAATTTCTCACTTTTATTATTACAAACAACAAATGCAGCATTTAATTAATTTATTTCCGTCTCAAGATTGTGTCTTGCAAAGTTTTACAAATCTTGAATCTTCTTCAGTTTTTAAATACTATCAGTCTGTGTGTAAAATAAGATTGAGTCCGAGAGATTCTTAGTGTGTGCCGAATAAAAGAAAATGATTTCAATAATTTCGTCCGCAGACAAGCGTGTAAGTATCGATGCCGCTTTCAAAACTTTGCGGCTGTTTCTTTCGCGGTGAATTGAACGCGTGCCAAGCTTTTTTCGTTGACGAAATTCCGCGGTATATATATACATCGATTCGCCGTGGTCAAGTCCTCATTAAAACCATGGTGCTATCGTGCGTGCGCATACTCTTCAGAACGTTACTTTGTCACGTTCATTGGTCGCCTTTTTCTGTAATTACTTCTTGCCATTGGATGCTCTCGAAGCGCTCTCCCTTCACAGCCCGTGCGAAGGACGCGCAACGAGAGCGCACACCGTCGACAATACCTTTTTATGGACGGCCGTGGAAATCAATAATGACATCTTATATCTTTCTCATTAAAATTTCAAAAGGCATCTCAAAGCCGTTAAAGAATAGGTGAAAAATTAGGATGTCCACAAAAAACTTGAATGCCAAGCACTTTAATGGATTAATAGATTAATAACGAGTCGCTCTTGTTTTGTTCAAAAAAATTACGAAACAATTTTCATAAATCTGATAGACAGGCGATAAATTCCTTTAGAATGTTCCAACGTTATTATCGAGTCTTTTGGAACATTGGCGGGTAAATTTCGACAGATACCTTGCTCGATCACCTGTGCATGTATTTAAATGCGTATGTGTGCGGCGGTCTACGGGAAAGAGACAGTGCGGGCATTCGTGCAGACAGGTAGGTGCAGATTCGCGTGTGAGGGCCGTGTATATATGTGCACACGAGAGGCAGGAGGCGTGCCTATTTATAACGGTGATATCATCGCCGATTACCTACGCTTTCGCGTGGACAATCGTAAATTCTCGCAGCAGAAGGGTGCGGGCCGATTTGAGGCTTCAGTAAATATCCTTCGCAATCTTTCTGATTTCTTTCTTGCTTCTCTCTTTGTTTTCCTGTCATTATTTTTCTACTCCTTTGACAAATGCGAAGTTTTCTAAAAAGATACAAGATATATAATTAATAATCATAGACAGAATTTGAAAATTTCTCGAATTTTTGTACCCTGTCTGACTCGACACGATTTTTTCCACTGATTTTTACAAACTATCAAAGATACGTCCGATTTTCCGATTGCGTCTCTATCTTATGATGCTATAAAGTGATGTAATGAATTTCTTAGTGCACATTCGCGAGTATATCGCGCAGTTGAGATACGAAAGTACGGTCGCCGATTACACCGAGCTAATTATCGTCGGCGTATCTCGTCCTAATACATTCGTTATACTGGCGCGCAAACTTGCACGCTCGTTTCGTAATGGAAAATTATGTCAGAATTATGCGCCGTGTGCTCGAAGGGGCCTCTCCTTTCTATCCTATAAAACCAATAACCTCGAGTAGCGCTGCGCTTAATGAGACATCGTCATTAATGAGACGTCCTACGCGACAAGCCCGTATGGTCATTACAAAAATTTCGCGTTTTTTTAGTGAACAACAACAGCGCTGAATTTGCAAATAAGCGATCAGTTAGAGTTTGCTAAAAGTCTTCATTAGATCTATAATCACTTGGTTTCTTACTTTTAATTATATGACCCGTTATTTGGCAAAACATAATTTATTTTATTTGATGAATAATTATAAATAAATTATTATGTATTCAAAATTCCAAGATTATTAAATCTTTATAATATCGTTTCACTTAAGGGCCTCTTTCAAAACTTCTTAAATCTACTACTAAATAACGATGTGGAAAGTGAATGCGCGGGATATTTTCACCGTGAAACGAATCGCGTGGAAACGAATTTCATGCTGAGCACTAATTGGCGTCCGCGACAAAGTATACCAGAGATCGGGAATTTCGTAATTAGGAGGTGGCTCCAGCTTCCTCTTCCCGTAAACTCGCATCGCGATGACGGAAGCTCGCGCCGATCGTTACGCTTATCGGAATATCTGTGCGCGATACGAACGACAAATATATTTCGAGTGACCGTCTTAGGAAAGTTTCACTCGTATTCGGTCTCGCTTCTTACCTTTCGTACCGCTACCGCGACCTTCGTACCGTTGCATTTATTAAGGCGGCGTATTATACGATCGAGGCGGGTGCTAGTTAGTATAGAGAAGAAAAAATACGTTGTTAAGATAAGACCTCGTGTAACACGACGATTTACGGCAACAGCTGTAGAGATAATTTTATACCTCTAACAGATATTTAAATATAAATTTGTTACTCCGATTTGCGATATCTTTTCTCGAATGAATATTAGATGAGAATTAAACAGAGCGATTGGACTTAAATATACGCTCAAAATGTAGACTATAATACTCGAGCACGACCGGGCATGTCAGCGGGATTTCTTTGTATAAATTTAACAAGATAGATTTGTGGCATTGTCGTCACATATATCTCGCACATATCCTTGATTCCGGAAAGTGCTTTAAGATCAAGAAAAACCAATTCGGTCAGCACGTATTTGTCGTTCGTGTTTTTTCCTCTAAACGTCCAAAAGCGTGTATTATCGGCGAGTCAACTTGATTTGCGAGTGCGCGACGTGCCTTTACCGGATTTAATTATATGATCGTTCGTTGGTGTTCGAAAAGTCCACCGGCATGATGGCCAATTACGCGACTGCGAAAACCGCGTTTTTCTTCGCGCCGCTGCACATAAAGGCACGCAGTCGCCTAATTTTCGAGGGCGCTCGCGTACGACGACGACGATTGTGAGATTAATTAAATGAAAAGCAAGATCATAACTTTCGACTTTTGCCGGGCCGTAAAAGCGGGCTTTTACGGTTTTGCCGAGAACCGATCCTGAAAACAGGCGCATTGCCGAAGTTAACCCACTTTGCGCCTGCAACCCTCCGTGAATCGTTTTATCTGCGAATTCTTGTCACGAAGGAAAAAACATAAGATATATTTTTTAAATATTTTACTAATTATCACTTTTTATTTAAGAATTTTAATAACAATTTTACCCTTAATTGTCTCATACACCTTTTCTTCTAATTTGTGTCACGATTAATATTTAGGAGATTTTCCTAAAGAAAAAATAAAGTGGTTTTTTATTTTTTATTAAAATATATAATTATTTTATATTAAATATTTCGAGGCTATATTTTAGTTATTTTATAATAAAAAAAGAAACACAAAGGCAAAATTTTAGATGTTTGATTTTTGTCAGGTACAGACCTTTCCCAATACGACGAGATCTCGCATTTCGACTGTAAGCGCGCGCGAAGGATCGATCTCCGGCGTCATACTTATAAATAAATCGCGCTTTATCGTTGCATATTCATACACGCACCGCAGTGCCCCGGGTTCTCGTGGGCGAACCGGATCGCGATATGTCGAATCAGAGCCGTTCGTGGCCAGAAAGTATCGCATTGAAATCGGCGAGTATGCCGCTCTGCACGGCGTAAAAATCGGCGCGCGTGCGTGCGCGAGAAAAAAAAAGGGGCACACGCTCGATGGTTGCGCCGCACGACCTACGCAAGTAACACGCTGTTTTATAACACCGCGCTGCTTGGCCACGTGCCTTTGAATGATCGAAACGATTACTTCCCCTCCGAAGCACACGCCGTGATTTTATGTCTTTTTAATGGATATAAAAATATAATGTAACGGCATATTTACAACGAAAACGCAAGCCAAGTTTCACCATGTAGAACGATCGTCATATATGTTTATTGCACACGAAGAATAATATTTTATTTATGAATGTATGAATGGGTATAAAAATTTTAAAAATAAAATACAAACTTAAGGTTTTCAGCCAATATTAATGTTAATTAATGTATTTTTTTTTTATAAAATAAATTAAAAACTTGAATTTTGTTCGTAGACGCGCATTGTCGGTTTCCTGCCGATATTAATTTTTGAAATTATAACACGCGAGATACCGGACGAAATGCAATCGAATCACATACGTTTAAGACGTAAAGCAACGGAAGAATGCGTGCATCGGAACGGTACGGCGAATTAAAATTCAGTAGCCAACGGCGGCGGAAAGCATTGACGAGAGGAAGGAAGTGACGATCGTTAGTATTCAAGGCTGGCCGATCGAACGGCCGCGTCGCGAGCAAGAGCGTGATTACGAGGAGGAAAGGGAGGAAAAGGACGAAAGATCTCCTGAGCCAAAGAACTCTGGTGACCGAGTGTTAACGTTGACCGTTGCCACCGCCGCTCGGAATCGATTCTCGCTGACAGAGCCCACGCGTAGCGAATTAAACGGGACATCCTCTCTTCCTTCCGCGAGCGATCGTGCCTGGAGACGCCTAATTCGATTGTTCGCCGACACGCCGATTAATACAGACACACCCGTCGTGCTTCATCTGCGTCTCGTCTATCCAATTATCTTACACATTAAATATGGCATCACTATGTCAATAATAAAGAAATTATTTCTCCAACAATGGGAAATGTCAATAATAGTCTGTAAAATTTTACCGTAATTAATGTTAACAATTACATTGATTAACGTTGACATTTTTTCCCAATTGCTTCGCTTCACAGTTAAAATTCAAGTGAAAGTAGATAATAATATATTATATAAATAAATGAACGTAATTAAAAATCAACTTTTTCAATTAAAAAATATTCTGATTAATTATTAAATAATTGGAGGCATCTTATATATATATATTGAGCTTTGCGAAATAAATTTGTGTGCATTGAACATATTTTTTTCTACTGGAAGAATAGGATGACAATTCTTTGACCAGGAAGACCCGACGAGCCGATGAAACGCGGCGCGCGAGTCTCACGGCACGCCTCGTTTCGTCACCGGAACGATGGAGCCGCTTCGCGTGTGCGCGCTCGCAGGACAATTCTACGGCCCACGCGCTATTGTGGTCGCGGCAAATCGGTCGGCCACCTGGCCCGATCCCGGCTCGTCCTCGCGCGGCACAGTGGCCTTCCTCTTCATCCGTTCGTCGTCTCTCTTTTCTATCCGCGCGAGATATCGTAACACTCTGAATATCTGAAGAAATCCGGCGGCTAGAAAAGATTATCTTTTTCATCGGGATTTGAATTATGAACACCGCGTATCAAAAAAATGTCTCTCTTGTACAAAAATCTCAAGAAGCTAACACAAACTGATATCATATATTTCATAATTACGACGCAATACATAATGCGCGACGTTGTCTATCTTTTATTTGTCAAATATTATTTGCGTAATTTAGATATAATTTACTTTATTTTTTGTTCAATGACCAATTCAGTTCTCGTGCTTCCTGGAGGCATCATCGCGCGGAAATTTGAGAGAGGCGCTTTCGCCCAGCTACTTAGAATTCATGTCGCTTTTAAACGCTTTAAACCCGTCACGCCGATGCAACCACGGCGGCGGTAATTTCTTTCTGCCGGCCACGGCCGCGCGCACAATTTCCCACATTAGCGGCGTAATGACGGCGATGGCGGCGGCGGTGACGGCAGCAGCGGCGGCGGTGGCGGCGGCGGCGGCGGCTCGTCCCCGAATCGCAACATGCTTATTACCATTTCATTACCTCGCGGCGAAAAGGCGGCGAACGATGCGTAAATTACGCATCCTGGCATAAAGCCGCTGACGCCCAATTTGCCGCTCGCGCGCATGTATGCGCACGCATGCGGAGCGGGCGACGCACCTGCGGACACTTTTCTTGAATGTCGCGATTAATAATCGTCGCGAGTCGCGACCCTCCCGCGCGATATTTCGTCGTCTTCGAGTTCCACAGTCGTCGCCGGGACCGCACCACACACGATCTCGATCGATGCGATCCCTCCGATACACGCGGCGAAAAAAAGACGGCGAAGAAAATAATTACCGACCTGTGCGAGTAATTACTCGTGGCTGCGCGAGGACCGGAGGAAGCATCAGGCGAAAAACGACACACGACAATTCTGTTCTTTTTCGTCGTTTTTTCATGAAACTTTTTTTTGCCAGTTCTGCGATTGAATTAAGGCGAGCGTATGCAAAAGAGAGAGAGAGAGAGAGAGAGAGACGTTCCCAGCATCTGCGAGAGTTTCCTGGCAGTCTTAAATGTAACGTACCGACGGTTACGCAAGGAAAGGGCTTTGATTGAGGCGAGATACAAATTGCTAATTACCTAATTAGACCCACTGACCCACAATGAGCGACCGAGCGACCACCCGGCATGCCCTCGCGTGGTGCGAGCCATGTTGAAGGACCGCGCCTCACTTTGCCTTTCATCGCCTTTATTCCAGCAATTTTCACAGTAATATCTCGCGACGTGTTTATCGCGCTCTATGACCTGCCACCGTCTACCTGCAATATACTTGACAAGATTATAATGCGCGATGAAATAATTTTGCAGTGAATTGTACGAAAGCATAGCATGACTGTTGTGATTTTAAAAAAAATTTTTAAAGCATGTATATAGAATGTCTTAGAATCTACATCTACTGTATTTAATATTTAATTAATAGGAATTTATTCACAAATCTATAATTAATTTTGTAACTTTCTAGTGCGATATTAAATACTTTTGTATATTAATGGAATCTGAAATATTTTATAATTACATGTTTACTCACGAGACTCCAATTAACGTTGAAAAGATATTGTTTACCCCAAAAATTTTACATTCGGCAGGCACAAGTTGTACCAGACGTCATTGCATTTCATTATAATCGCCGCGATAAAATTATGCGCCGTGTCACGCGGACAAAGATTGCATTAAAATTATACGTGTGTCTGGATCATTGATTTATCTCTTGCGTAATCCACATTGCGCTCTGCCCACGGAGCCATTGGTTCTTTTCTTTTTCTTCGTAACGGAGAGTCGTGAATTTAAATCACGACTCGCGTGCGCTCATTGATAAGGATACCTACATAGTACATAAGCGTAACCTCATTCGCATTGAAATTCGACCATTAAACCGCGCGCGTCTTTTCTCCGCGCGCGAAAACGAATTTCACCGTGCGGCGACAGATAAGCCGCGACGTGCAGTATGGCGTCATAAATAAGCGATTATCTTAATTAACCGGAGAATTGTTTTGGCCTACGCGTTTTGCAGCGCTACCCACATGCGCAGTCCTGTGTCAGGGTTGTGACGTCGTCGTGCGCATCAAACGGAGTGCGTTTACTGAAAGTCTGATTAGAAACGAAAAAGCATCGATGTGAAAAATGCATAAGAAATATATCGCAAATCTAACGTAATTGTATATGTTTTCCCAAATTAATCTTAATAATGTTTTACAAAATACAAGGCATATAATTTTTGCCTAAATTAGATGAATATCATTTGTTGACAAAAATATTTATCGCAAATACTCGTGATATGGAGAAATTGGAACTGTGCTTCAAGAAACGCAGTTTGAGACAAAGATTATAATTTATGTTATTGTAATATCTAGCAATAGTCTGTGATCAGCGCTACCTATCACCACAGAGGAAGTTGAATTAATTACCGCCTACTTTTTATATCGTCTAATCGTTGCGCAATAATCCAATTAAGCATTCGGATTGCACAATCTCCAAATACCTCTTCGCGCGCGCAAGAGACGGAGACGACGAGTCCTTACGAAATTACAGGGGGGCGTTACGTGTCGCGGTTAGCCGCTGCTCCTCTCGGGGAAATATTTTATTCCTCGACTTGTTTTCGTGTCGCGCGAAGAAACGGGAACGAGCGGAGGAGGATGTTTACCTCAGGTGAGCTTTACGGCTCGTCATCGCCGAGGTGCCTGCTGCTGTGTCTACGCGTTGTTTAAGTCGCGATAATGATGGTGCCGGAACGTTGTCCTTGAGTAGCTAAAGGCCACGTAGGTGGTGTACGACACGCGGAAGATGGAAAAGCCGTTCTCCGAACGCGTGTAGGCGAAATGTATCAAGGCTAACGTAGCCATTCTGTCGACACTTGTCGACTGATCGTGACGTTTAAATAGGTGAACCGGCGTGACAAACGATCGCCATGAATGAACTCTCTCTCTTGAAAGAGAGAGCGAAGCTGATCCACGCTTGACGTTGATTTTCGGCTGTATAAGAAATTTGATGTAACTAGAAGGACAGCTGCGTTTCAGATTTTTTTTTTTTTTTTTTTTTAATAAACGTCCTGTATAATTTAGAAGGATTTCCACAGAACGTCGTTAAAGTAAAACGTCAGAATGTTTTTTTACAAACGCAAAACGATTTTAAACTTATGTTTCGTCATTATATCTCTTGTAATTACGTCGATTACATCTCGCAAAGTGTGTTCTTTTCGTGTTCCTTTCACATATTCGTGCGTTTATGCATCGTAACAGGAAAGTAGCGTGAAGGTACCCGAGATATTTTCGAGCGCTCGGTGATTGAAAGACGTTCCAGCGAGAGCCGGAGCTTGTACCGCACGGCGAAACATATCTTTATTACTTTGGTCGGATGTTTAACGCGCAGGAGGAGAGTAAAGCGTCAACGTCGGATGTCTTGTTGCTACCGTTGCGGGAGAGTGTCTCGCATTAACAACGTGCACTTAACGCTTTATAAGTATTTCGTTACTCTTATCCAGATTTCATTACTTTAAACAGTCGCCGCGGTCCGAGTTTATTCTTCAAGAGTGATGGCTCGTGCCCCGGTATTTCCTGGCTGTCCAGAATTGCGAAAGGTTCTCCCCCACTTTTCCTTCCTCGCCTGCCTCCTTTTCTCTCTCGCTCCTCTTTCTCCCTTTCTCCCTCGCGAGAATCGTAGGAGGAATGGTGAGGGAGGCGAGGGCAGCGAGGTGAACGTGAGCCGTAATGACTGTACGGTGCAAAAATTCGCAATTAACTTCTGGCGGGCGCGGTGGTGTCACGTCGGCGTAATTGGTTTTGCAAAAAACTTTTACGTGTTTTCGCGGCATTTGCATAATGTGCGAGGTGAACACGGTCGATCGATCGGTTAATTTAAATACTGAATGCGAAACGCCGCCGCGCCACCGCGGCGCGTACCGGACGCGCGAGCATCGTCTCCATTAGCTTGTAATTATCATTACTTATTGCTGGTAAATGCCGGCTCAGTGGTACGCGTACGTGTCGATGCGTAAACTTGTAAATCGATCCTCGATCGAAATTTACAATCAACCGCGCGGCTGGATGTTAGATTAGAATATATACATTATAGAGTACAGTGCGACAATCTGCAAGACGATTTTTCAAGGACCACGATTTTTCAACTCTCACAATTACACATTTAAGACGAGTATTTAATTTAGAATTAATCTATTATCAATATATATATATTTTAATATCAAATTTCCGGTTTCATACAAAATCGTAATATAATGCAATTAAATAAAACGTTACATTTTTCAAGACGTTTCTCACAGCCGTATTCTCGAATGTTCCCAGAGGAGCGCGAGAGGGGAAAACGGCGTCCGTGTCTCGTCGGCACGACGAATATCGCGTTTCGCATTAGTCTGAAATTCAGCGTGGCAGTGAGTTTCGTGAGAGCAGGCCCTACGGGCGCGCTTCACCGTGTCGGCATGTTTTGCAGTTTTGGAACCGCCTAAAGGTCCGCGTCCGACTCTCGACTCCGGGCACACCGGCACAAAAAGCAACGGGGGTCAGAGGGGTCAGCAGCGGGACTCTGTGTTCCCGGGGCTCCTCTTGTCATGCGATATGTTGCTCATACGTTATGATAGTGGCGTCAGTGATCCCGGGGCCTCTCTTGTTTTGTCACTGACAATGCTCCGCGAGTGCCTTTTTAACCGCGCCTCGCTCTCTCTCTCTCTCTCTCTCTCTCTCTCTCTCTCTCTCTCTCTCTCTCTCTCTCTCTCTCCCCCTCTCTTTCTCTGTTCTTCTTTCCGCAGCTTCTTTTTCGTTTCGGAAGAGAGAAGGAGTACCGTTTAGGAACAAGAATAATAGCGGGAATGGTGCCGCGCGTCCTGGTCCCCACGCGTTAGAAATCGCCCGGTGAATATAGACATTCCCTGTGCACACCGGTAACACGATCGTCTTCGCGAGCGTGCGTGACGAATGCTTGAGTATTTTTGACGAGTACCTTGGGTAAATGCCAGAAATTCCACGCCCGAGCGATGGTCACGCGAGCAATTACTGTTATCGCTCATACGTATCGCGCGGCTTCCGGGGTCCGCACGCGAGATAATCAGCCGTTTTGTCACGCTGATGAAGACTCACTTCGGCGACTCGCGCGTTCGCGCAAAGTCACGACATTAGTGCGAATTAGCGTATTATCCGAATGATACCGCTCAGTTAGCGTGTTCACATTTATTCAGGTGGAAAAGCCGCTAATCTTTCGGCTCAGTGAATTTGTGGAACGCTTGATTTAAAAAAAGAATCTCGGGAGAAATTTTTTTTTCTTTTCAATGTAAGAAACTTCTTGGTTGGAGAGAACGTAATTTGTAAATGTTAACGGGCAAGCTGTTGTATCTCGAGAGAACAGCATGAATCTAGCGAAGCTTTGCTTTTCACCTCGACACCCCGTGGACACTTTTATGTCTATCCAAATATCGTGCGCAATACGTACATTCCTCGTGGACGCTGCGGCGCGAGACGCGCAGGGAACGGCACGATGTGGTAACACCGCGCGAGGGGAAGAGCCCTGGTACAAATTTATCTTTGTTCCGAACTTTCACGCACTGACAGCGACGCTGACTGTGGTGTTCACGAAGTCGGACGTGACACACCGGTGTTATCCGGACGACATTTTTCTTGCTTTCTTTTCCCTCCTCGCGATCCATCTACCGCAACCTTTTCTCTCGCAATTGCGATATCCTAGCAATGGAGGCTGTGACTCACGATTCTTTTCGGAGTTTAAAATCACGAGCAGCAGACTTTCAAGGGACCGTTGAAGCCCATATTTTTTTAACGTGCTTTTTTTGCGCATTGTAACTCGAACAGGAATGTGAAAATTATCTAAATGATGTATTGCTCAATTGTAATGTTCACATCTATTTAAATTAAAAAGCTAATTAGTCTCTTTCGGTGTACAGTCCGCTAAATTTTCGGATACTTGATTTAAAAAAGAATTTTTAAAATGCTTTTTTTTGTAACCATCAAAGTACATTCTCGAAGAAAAGAAGAACAATATATGAATGGAATTAAATGTTTAATACGTTACAAGTTATTCATTATCGAATCTAATTCGAATCATTGAATTTCTCACGATTATTACGTGTATCTTTTCATCAAATAAAAAGAACATTGTCTTATCGAGGACTGACAAACGCATACGCGTTGGTAGAGTTAAGTGTACTACGATGAATCAGCGCAGAGAGGCTTACTGCAGCCGCGATGCATCCTGCCGGTTGTTCGCGCGCGCGACGCAACGGCGAAAGGGCGGCGAGGGCGAGCGCGAGCGAAGGAGAAGAAACGGACAGAGGACAGCAGGAGAGACGGTAAAGGCGGAGGAAGGAGTCGGGGAAAGAGGCAGAGAGAGAGAGAGAGAAAGCGGACAGGGGGATAATAATAAAACGAGATATCTCATACGTGGGCGGTCGTATTGTTAGCGCAACAAGGCATGCGCGGCGCTTCTGTGTCCGCGCGATGCGCGATGCTTGTGTGCTGCCTGCGCCCTTAATAAAGGATACACGTGTGCGTGTGTGTTCGTTTAATAAGAGGAAGGCCCCGCGCGATGTGAGCGCGCGGGCCGCCGCGGCTCTCTCGGCCTTATGTAAATCGGTCGGGCCCATCTGCGCGAGGGCCCTCGCGCTGCGTTAAGGAGAGAGAAAAGAGGCCGGAGCGCGAGCGAGGGACGAAGGAGCAAGCACGAGCTGCTGCCGGCATCAAAAGCTGCGCCGCCACCGCCACCGCCACCGCCGCGATAAACACGCATTTATTCCGGAGTGTGCTGCATACGCGCGAGGCGTGGGCGCATGGAGCTCGTGCGGTAGCGCGTTGCACCGTTGATAAGGCCGCGTTCACATCGCAACGCCTTTGACGCGACGTAATTCTCGACCGTCGACGATTCTCCGTCTTCGCATTCCTTTATCCGATTTTGTTAGATTCTCTGCGCCAACTTCAGGATCGACAATTTATAAAAAAAAAAAAATAACTCTTGATAAGTTTTATAATAGTTTGTCCAAAATTCGAAATAAATTTGATGTTATTGTTTATCAGACGAGAAATGACAGGACACACTTTGCTGAGAATTTTTATTCGATCGCATTTCAACGCGCAGCGTTCTTTGTGTGAAACGATGTTAAAATCGCGAAGAGCTAGCATTGTGTTTGCATCGTAACCGTAGAAACGCATGCTGGCGATTCTTCCACGGTCGGCAGATAAACGGATAGATAGATGGATACATGTACACGTAGGTGCGCTCAGATAACAACCGAAAACTTGAGATGAAAGCCAAGTAGACACTTTGTCCGCCGCGCGACTCTTTTTCGTTTGGCCGCACTTGACTTTGTCGGTAAACTCGAGAAAAATCTCCATGGGTTACTGAGATTTTGTCCGGTGTCGACTTAACACGACGAGAGATAATTCGGCATTAAGTATACAAGGACTTGGTGAGATAACAAACGCAGTTAAATGAATTATTGATTTTAAGTGGATCTATAACTCTCTTAAAGAACTCCTGAACATTTACATATTTCAACAATTAAATCTCAATTAAAGTTCTGTTAATCATTTATCACCTAAATTCTATTAGTATTTCGATATATATTCTATTCTATATTCTTTTTTAATTTGTTTCACACATGCACACACAATTTACGACAAAAAATATAACATATCGAAATACGTATATTGCGATTTATCGAATAAAAAATGATCCAACTTACCTTTATCAAAACCTTGATTCGAACAGGGAGTGAATTTGTTGCACTTGCTCTTCTTCGAAAGATTAATAGGTCAGTTTCCTTGAGACGATGCGTGACTAAATAACCACGGTTGCCTCGTGCGTTACGCAGTGCTCTTTCTTCGATCGTAGGCAGTTACGTGTAAGAAAGAGAAAGGCCTTGACCCATCTAGTAAGTCGAGGAATTATCCGGAGCCCACGGAAAGTCCTTCGATCATTTTGTTTTTCAGTCAACTCCCTCGCTCGTACTTTCCGCGTTCAACTTACTAAGCTATCTACATATTTTTTTGAAAAATTAGAATTTTGTTATTGCCACAGCAGCAATTTATTATGCTTACTAATGAAATGAGCGCCAAAGAATTATATTAAAAAATATTACGAAATTATTCAAATTTTGTTACAAATAAAGATATTATTTTTAATATTTACATATATTGATATTGATATGTTATCAGATCTGTAGCGTTATTATTTTACAATAAATTATAATCTAACTGTATAGTTATTTATAGGATAACTTTATAAGACGTTTCGTAAAATAAAAAATGTTACTGACATCAATCCCGGATGATGCGTGTCCCAGAAATCGCGGGACAAGCGGTTTTGGCATTTCCCGTCGAGGATGTTGCGGCCATCGCGCCAGTCTGCAAGTAGCCGTAACGTAATTGACATTACCAGTTTATCGTGTGTTGCGCGAAATGATGGTCGACGCATAAGGAAGTTCTCAACAAAGATAGCATCTCAGTTAATCGCGTCCGATGGTGAAAGTGCGCAGTTTTCGGCGAATTTTCGCGATTACCTGCCATATGCGCGCGATAAATCACGCCTGGCACCCAGAAGGTAACTTTCGGAAGCGTAATTAAATGGCGCGGCGTAGGCGGTAAGCTCATCTCTCGGTAATTTCTTTTTCCTTTATTTTGACGGTTTTGTTTTTTCTTTTGGTAGCCACCATTAAAACACACGTTCGACGCGTCTGCCGCTCCTCGCGAATGCGCCCACAGTAAAACTTCATAATAGATTCTAGCAGCGGTTGCGCTATCGTGATCAGGACTATAAATACATCAGCGTGGAAAACAACATAAGACACGTAAAGCACATTAAGACGGACATTAATTTAGATTGTTTACTAGCGCCTGAATCTCCGTTCGCGCGTTAAAACGTCGTTAAATTTGAGAACATCTAATGGTTATCTGTATACAAATCTGTCAATCGGCTTAATTTTGTTCCTTAAATTTACAAATCTACTTTTGTTTTTAACTTTTCCAACGATAGAACATAATTGAGATTTCGAGGGAAACAACTTCGTTTCACGATGCCTTACAAGTTTAAAAAAAATACATAGAAACATCGAATCGCTGCCATAACAATAGTTATTTGGCACCGCTTCGCGGTGGCTGTGTGTTCTCTCGTAACGTTCGATTTGTAATGGCGAGATAGGTGCGTTCGATCTGTTCGACAATGTATCGGTGGCAGTCGCGGCCACTGGCAACCGGCCAATTGCTTCAACGCCAGCTGTATGTACTGGCGCGGTCTTATCGCGATAGCGAAGAATTAATGCCGCGGCTCGCAAGCCACGGTAAATAACCTGTTCGTTAACGTCGCGCGCGTGTTTCCTCACCGGCAGTGAGGCATCACAAGAGAAAAATCTCACGAGCGAACCTCGCGAGCGATCATTCTGATCGGTCCGAGAATACCGCCGTTTCGTTATTAGGCCATGGCGACGACTAACACATTTCTAATTAAGTGAAACATGGCCCACCGTGAGTCATCGTTGCTCGATCACGAAATTCGGCCACTCTCGGATCGTCACAATTTATGGAACCAGATGGACTATATCAATAATCTTGAAACCGGGACAATTGGTGTGATTCTGTAGACGAAACAGAAGGGACACTGTGAAACGAGAGCAGCCATCTATTCTGTAACTCGAAATTTAAAAGATTGTCTGGCCAGTTTAAATCTAATTTTTCTTTCAAAACATTTGATTATGTTCAAATAATCGCTTTTCTTATTTATATACTTTTATTTTTCTTTAAGAAAGAAATTGATAAATGTAAATATCGTTAAATAATAATGATCGCATTTTATAATTTATATTTAATTAAACTGGTTAAATTTATCAAAGCGTTGCTTAACGACATTTTAATTTCATACCCCACATTAATCCTGTCTCTGCTTCCATAAACTTAAACACGGTGATATTGTAAATGTGCGTCTCGTCAGTCGCGACGTTGTTTTTAATAAGATTGGTTGTTTAATGAGATATCACATTTCACATATCTGTAACGATCGCAGGAGCTTACGGAATGTCGAGTGGAATTTTATTCAATTATCGTCGTATTATCGATTACGTGACCGGTGGAATTTTCTCCTGCAATGAAGATTCACTGGTTGCATGTAGACAGAAACGTAAGTATAACAAAGTAAAAATTAGAGGAACAAAGTAAAGTTGTAACATTAACATAAAGTAGTGTATAACTCAAGTATTAACATAACGTAAAGTTATAGCATTAACTTTTAAGAAAAATGTACTAAATTATAATAATTTTTTAGACAAAATTATATTGAGCCTATTTTAGATAGCAAAAAAAAAAGAAAAGTGTGTGTTAGCAACCGATGCACATATTTTTGATGCATTATGCTGATGTCTTGTAAAAATATTTAAAATAAAAAGAAACAAAGTATCTTACAGAATTTGCATATATTCTAAAAGATACCTATTTGTGTGCTCTTTAAAATTCAATATTCGACATGTCATGCTTATGCCTTTAATCCAGTTCATTACATCAATTAACTTTCATCGTAACTTGCATATAATTGACGTGTGAAAATTTAGTCCTCAAGTGTAAGATTATTCGGGATACGCGTGGGATCGATATTCCGTTCATCTTTTGATCGCGCGAAAGAAAGTGGGAGGAATAAAAGAGAAGCGCTTGCGTGGCGTCGCCGGTGATAATAAGTTCGTTCGATACGCCGTCGAATTAACGATCGACAAGGCGGTGATCCCTTTGGGATCGCGTTACTTCACGAAAAAGCCCGCGTCGTACCACAGCTGTCCGCCCGTCTGTCTGTCCGCGGCGCTGCCTTATATCTCGTCCCGCTTATTCTCGTATTCCGCTTCGCTCTCGCGCTCCGCCGCGCGAGTTCCCTTAATCACTGCCCTCTCATTAGTAGGCGTCAAAGGCACCGACGACGTGCCGCAAGAGAAAGAGAGCTCAAGTCGCCTTTCTTCGCGATTCCCTTTAAACTTCGATTCTGCCTTTTTCTACCGGCGATCGGGGCCCTGTGAAACCGTGGGGCGGACGAATCACGCTGAAAGAATGATCTCTTTGAGTTTAATGAAGCGTAAGAGCCGCGCGAAAAGTTCCGAAGCGCGAGAGCGCGCGCAGGATAAAAAGGTGCGCGTTTCGGCGTGTAACGTTGTGCTTCACGGTCGCGTACCGCCATCGGCTAAGCAGAATGTAAACCGGAAGTCTTCAAACGGACGGACTACTGTTTTTTTTTTTTTTTTTTTTTTGCGGCAAATATATATATACAGGATGCATCTGAGCCGCACTCGCGCGAATATGTTACCTGCACACGCTGAATTCCCGAGCGAGACATTTAATAACGCGCGTGACGCGCGTTAGATCATTTATCGCATGTAGGGCGCTCGATTTTACCGGGCGTTTCCGCGCCGTGGATCCACCACAATAGCGCCGCTATTTTCCCTCTCGGCGCCCACGCGATACGCTCCGCTTTGCGATTTGGCTCGTTGCGAGTCAGGCGAGTTCGCGAATTCTGGGTTGGGACGAGTAGCGTCTTCGAATAGTCACAAAGAGAAAATAAACTTCCGTCACTCTCTCTTCCCCCCCGCCGCCTGCCACTGCCCCTCCCTGCACGTGGATTATGTGGCCTACTGTGCGGAGTCGGAATCTATTCCGAGAGCTATTCCAAGTCCGTCTACGCGACGAATGCACGCGCGAGCGCTGGCCGTCTTATTAATGCAGCGGCGCTTCTCTGTCCTCTTCCGCAAGTGTATGGTCATTTCTTACCCGCACAACGGGGCTAACAGCTGCGCCCTGAAGACACTACTGCATAATAGAGGCTCGTATAAACTTGCAGCATCATCTTGTTTCTGTGTTTCCAACTTCTCTCTCTCTCTCTCTCTCTTTCTTTTTTTCTTCGTTGCTAAACATTTTTCGAAGAAGAAAAATAAAAATTCCAAAGTTTTTATTTTTTTCATAAAAATAATACCAAAACAAATGGGAAAAAAATGAATTTTGTACATTTATTATATATCTTTGAAAACTTTATAGCAGTCTTGAACTTTTATTTTCGCCTCTTGAAAAATATAGGTATAAAATATTATAGAAAAGATCTCTCTTTGCGATTTTCTTAAGATGACAGAAGATGCTCGAGATTATTATATCAGAAATTAAAAGAGTTATCTCGACGAGATCGAACGAGCTACATGAGAAGAATTGGCAGTCGACACAGTGAGAACAAGAACGAGAGAATCGCAAAAGTAGCATGTAAGAAGTTAAGAAGGAAAGAGAAAGGAAAGGCGAACAAGGACGCGCAGTCGATAACAAACGACTCGCAAATCCTCCCTGTCAATTTAATCTCGCCTCGAATCCCGGAGAAATGTTAATAAGGACTACCGCGCTCTCTGCCGCCCTCTCTTCCGGCCGGCCGCATCTCGCAATGCACGCGCGCTACGCAACGACACTTTATTTTCGCGCAAAGATACCGCCGCTAGCCGGCCCCGACCACGTGGAAATTGTGTGCAAAGCGAGCTGTGCCCGCCGTCCGTTTCTCTCTTCTCCTCTTCTGCCTCTCCGTTCCTGCTACCCCTTTCGGCCGTCCACCCTCGTAATTTATCGCGGTTATGTGGCGGACGACGCGCGCGGCGGAATCTGTACCGCGCGTGATAAAAAGAAGAAAAACAGCGGTAAGCCGAGGCCTCGCAATACTATCGTTTCGCCTCGATCATCCGGCTTCTACCTTCGCCACTTGGCGAGCGACCGCGCAGAAGTGATGCGATGAAGAGATCGCGCTCGGCTGGGCGCAAAGGAAGCGCAAACGGAGCTCTCGCACGCCGCACCGTGCCGGCAACAGCACATTGATTTTCGTATTCGCCGCTCTAATGACCCTCTCCGAGATCGCCAAGTCGCTGAAATGGAAACGCCGGAACGGCCGGAAGATCCGATCCGGTGAAATGGAAGGAGAAAATTGCGCGAAATGGGATAGAGGGAATAGGAGCAGAGAAGAGAGCGGCGGGAAGCGTAAAGAGAAGTTGCGGTAAAAGTATTTTTATGACTGAGAAATTTTATTTCCATAGAAAAAAATTTAGAAAATTGACATTTTTTTGCGAAAAGTCATAAGGTGTTATTAAAGTGATAAAAAAAGTGGAATTAAATTATATAAAAGTTACTATAACACATCTCTCTTTTTGTCAATGAAGTTGGACCGGTGCTACCCATAAATCAAATAATTATTTTGCACAAAAATAAATTATCTGTAAGCGTCTCGTGCTCGTAAGCAGATTTTGGCACGTGAGACTTCGGCAAATAGATTTATTAACCGTCGCGCCGGATGCATTGTAGCAAAAATTACTCAGTTCGATTATCAAAGGCTCGCTAAGCGTCCCGCGTAGGCGGACGTAATTGGCTCGCGGAGCGTTACCGCGCGCGTTTTACATCGTGACAACTCCTTGAAATGTTTTTCGCAGAGTGGATAACACGCACGTAGTGCTATAATGTCGCGATGCCCGCGCAACTTGGTAAAGTTTAATTGCCCAATAAAAAGATCGCCAATGCGGTTTATTGAAGACATCAGTTACACAGCGAGCTTTTATTGCACTACTGTTACTCCGCGCACTCGCCCGCTCGCCCGGCCGCGAAACTTACACTCACGCGTACATTGAACGCCGAAATATATTGGCAGTAAATACGTTTTTATCACAGCGGAATTTTAAGTGCCCCCTCCTTGCGTACGTTTTCACTGCGGGTGCGATGAAATCATTTTCTCGTCGCAATGGCGCACTTTCTAGCATCGCACTACATTTAACGATTTCATCGCCTCTCTTGTAACCGCCGGCTTAAGTCACTCGTTTTAATTAGGGGAAATTTTTATGCGTTCATACATTACGAGAACTCTCGAAATCATCGCGGCTGTCCGGCGCGCGCGGTGGCACCGTGTTACACCCACAATTAAGCGACCGGCGCGTACAGTCCTCCCTGTTTACAAGTCTCTTGACTGCTCGCACACGGTGCGACGGCCATCGATTCTTATCGCGGCGTAGAAATCTGGCTCCGGATATCGGTCAAGTGCCGTCGAGGATACGCAGTTGGTGCGTGAGAACAGACTTTATTTCACCTTCCTCTCTGTTGTGTAATCTCAACCGATCCACTCCGTTTGTTAAACGATATGTGAAATGCGCGTAAAAAAGAAAGTTTATTCATGTTTCGAGTAATCCGCATGAAAGTTGTATTGCTTTATCAGAATTTATCCAGAAAAGTTTTATCGCGATGAATGAAATGTCGCGCTACCATCGTTCGATTATCATAAATATCTACGTTGAAATTCAATGTAAAGGAATTAAAAAATGTTTTACGCAATAGAGCTAATTACAAACAGCACTGCGCGTCGTGCAGGCTTACAGAAATTAATGTTATCGCTGCCATATTGTTATCGTAATTATTATTCATAAATTAAGATATGATACGAAGACATAATCGTTAAATATCGCGTCTCGTATCTTATTTCCAGAATGTGGCGGCGATTATGCTCTTCCTCGCGGAATTTATTTTGCACTTAACGGTGTTTGAAAATTTACGATCGCCATTTGGATAAGCATTTTTTTGATATCACGATAACTGTGCGATAAGTATCTAACGCTAAGTGACGGTATTATCGAAAATAATTATTCAAAAAAAACATTATTTTAACGAATCGTGATACTAAATGTCCGTATTAACTGAAATTGATTCGTGGCCTTCCGGGCTTAACAATCGTCGCTAATGTAAGCGGCTGATTGATTATTGTTGTCTGAGCACTCCTACGTAAAATCACATAAATGATAGAGAAACATAACTATACTTCCACTCACTTGATAATGAATTGAGAAGCGGCTTTGAGGAACGCGTGGGCCATCGCCGATTCCATCGATTCGACGCAGTGTGCGAACAAAATATTATTCCGACTGAAAATCGCGAGCGTGGTCTTTCGGCGAGTGTCTCTCGAGATGCCATCGAGATTTCAACGAGTGGCACTTAAGAATCGAAGCCCGACACTGGATTACAACCGGACGATGAAACAAGGAGGCGGAGTGAACGCGCATCATTAGACATTAGTTACGGCGAGGTGTGCATCGACGCTGCCGCAAGCCCCATGAGATCCGTCGATAGATAGATGCGATCCGCCCGATCCGGACGATTTGTCAACCCAACTCTTTCTCGCCTTAAGTCCTATTTTCTTAATCCAGCGCGGCGAAGCGCAGCGTGAAGCGGCGCGTCGACATAATGCGGTTTTTATAATTTGCAGACGAAGTTCAGCCGATTCGAACGATCGAGACGCGCGTTAAACACTCACGGTGATTCGTGGTAAAAGAAAAGTCGAACGCTTCGTGTCGATGCGTGGCGATTAAGAGCCCGTAAGAGTTGTGAACAAGACATATATAATTTATCGAAATTAGGAAGTGAGTACAATCGAATTAGTCTATGCGCCATAATGTTTTCAAAACACGCGCAGACGGCCCATATATAGCCTCTCGCTCGCAGCAATTCGACGCGAACATAAAAATCTAGTTTTATTGCGAAAGGAGGATAAATGAGATGTGACATCCATTGAAATTAGGAAACGACGCGATCGTCTCTATGAATATGCAAAGCGCCTCAATAATTTCGGAAACACCGCGGATGTCCCACATATAAAAATCCCTCTTCGACGGCAGGGGAAAATCGTCCCCCCACAGAATCACTTTGGTCACGCGTGACTCTGTCTGCGGGACCCAACGGGACGTGGGCGATGCGGGACGTTATTTCGGCAACCGTCGAGACCCGGTAAGACCGATTCTTCGCGTGGGCGCTCTGTTCAGGAACAACCGAGCAATTCCGAAATCGACTTTCCGTCTTATAAAACATATTGGTGGGCGAAGTTGGGATTGCGAACGGGAGGAAAGAGGGGGGGAGGGGGCGCGACGTGTGTCTCACCAACACGTATCCGCGTATCCAGGGCCTTACTTCGACCCTATCTTATCATAACGAATCGATCACGTGGGCGATGGTTTCCGGTTAAATCGTTGTCAGCTAAACGCTTTTTTTTAAAGGCAAAATTTCCATACGATTGCTTTTTTTCTTTCGTCATCACGCATCTAGAACTCGTGTTTTGATATCAAGCCGTACATTCTTCGTAACATATATTTTTCTGAATTATCTTTAATTCTTTCATCAGTAGCTTGCAGTAGCAGAAGCGAAGCATACTCATCATTTAAATACCCGTCCTCATCACTCGCACCGCGACACGTTTAACCTTTTCGATGCGGCGGTCGCATTTGTCGGCAAATCGTTTGCATCGCTAATACGTGAAAACCGGATAAATACGCCTTTTTCATTGACTTTCCGCCGAGATCTCGCTACTACCATTCACAAAACAAAAGTCGTAAAACGCTTTTTGCATTGGAAACGTTATTATATTAACTTGTAATAAATTCTTCTACGCGTTATATCATGTAATTTATTCGGTTGATTAAATATACTTTTTTGGGGGGATTCTTAATTAGGAGAAAATATCAACAAGTAATTAGAATTCAAAGCTATTATTTTTATTTGTTCCACACATTTTAATTTATTTAACAAATTATAATAATTTGTAACACACACGCAAGTCGTTTTGAAAATTATAGATATTTGCATTAATCGACTAAAAATTTATCGAAATTGATCAAAAAATTTGTTCTTAAAGCATAAAGTAATTTTAGAACACTCTGCACAGCAGTGTTCTCTTTCAAATACCTTCGAAAAGTCAACTTTTCGCGTGTTCCTCCAAACAACTGACCGCTTAAGATTCCATCCGGCTGGCACGGAAATTTCGACTTCCTCAGGCCACGATCGTTTTGTGATCAAGCAATCGCGTCACGTGCCGTGTACTCCTTGCTGCTCGTATACGTTTTTTTTTTTTTCACCTCCGCCGACGAATAATTACGTTGCGGACGACGTCGTGCTCGCCGTGATGAGTTCTCGCGATGCTCGACAACACTCGTATTTACGGGCCACGTTTACGAACCGCTTTTAAAGCACCTGAGGCTTTTGCTTCCGGTTAAAAACTCTAGTAAGAGGTACTATTTATACGACCATTAGCGTACAATCTTCGACTACGTTTCTATAAATACGCGACACCGCACGGTGCAGTAGACTCGTTTCGTCATCACTCGCCGACGCGGCAACTCTCGTAAAATCCTCCTGACAGTAAAACCTGGCTCTCGTCTCGACTGTGTCTTCTTATCCGCTATGTTGTCGCGGACGAAAAGTCCATAACGCCGCGAACGACTTAAAATTCCACCGCTGCGTTTTAATTCCGTTATCCTGCGCCAATCAAGGCAAAGACGAAGATTACGGGGTTCATCAATGTTTCCGATCTTGGAAATTCAATGAAGGCAGATTTTTAATGAAAACATCTTAAATTAGAACGGCGGTTCGACATGTCATTTACCTTAATATAAAAAAAAAGAAATAAAAAAAAAATAAAAATGTGTAAATTACTTTAAAAAATTTTATTTAAATTCTTATTTATTTTAAATTTTATGAAAAAAGAACAAAATTCTATGTTTTAAATAAATTTATAATCAATAATATTTAGCATAAAGCATAAATAATATTGGCGAGGCATCTCTGCAAGGAATATCTTGAATTTTTTATTTTATTACCAGGAATGTGAATACACATCTTGAAGAACTTGTTAATAAGGCACGAATCTGATACTAAAGGTATTCTGCACAGCCTACAGCGAGCTGCTGCAGTCATCTCGCGTACGAATGACTAAGGGCGCGTGTCCGACCGGTTCCCTTAAACTCGTCTCTTCCACGAAATCTTCCACGGGATCATTAGTTCCGCGTCCCCGGTTGCGTCACTGAAACTATAAAAGAATTATTCCGGGGGCAGATTACTCGGCGACGTCAACAGTGGTTTACAATGCAGCTTGTCGCATATGCGACATTAATCGCTGCGACACATCTCTCGTTGCACTAATATCTAACGTATCTTATCTAGTAGTTGTACGTCCGTATCTTGTATACCGTTACTCTCTTGCTCTTAGTGCTGTTAACGCCCACACGTCGCCGTGCATTTCCTTCGACTTTCGCGTATTGGCGGTCGCGCGACTTCCGGCTGCCGTTCTCCAATATAACGCTGCTGCATCTGTGATGGTATTTATTCCTAAAATTTCGAGAAAAAAATTGAAATTATCTTTCACTTTTAACAAAATTATGTATTTATTATATTTCTTACATATACAATTTAATGTGTTTAGTACTTATCTGTCATTATAATATTACAGATCGATATTGAATATTAAAAAATTGTATTCAATCATATTTTTGTTAAGAAAATATAAACTTTAAATTCAAAAAAGTATCTCGAGGCGTCAATTTGTTTTGTAAAATATGATATTATAAGTATATGATATTGTAAATACGATATCTATTATAAATATAGAAATGATATTGTACGAAATGACAAAGAACGCACATTCATAGCGCAATTACTGTCTCCACTGATTGCGAACCTGACAACTCGTGTCGTAATAATAGCTCTATGGTTGATTTTAACGCCTCGTAACGCCAACACTACTCTTTACGCATTCAAAACGCATTTAAAGGCGCGCAACCTGCACGATCGATCCGCCTATCTGTCGTACAAATAGCCTAAATAAAAATCAGCGACTGTAAACCACCGCGGTGCAACAAGCCACGGCTCGTTATCAATCGTGCGCGGTAGACCATGCAAGCTGACTTGGGGCACGCGCCTGGCGGGGTCGTAGGCCGCCCTACCTCCTCACCTCGGCTCTTCTGGTGCTCTCCTCTTGCCCCCCCCCCCCCCCCCATTTCCCCGCACCGCGCTGGGCAACGTCACGAGAGAGAAAGAGGGACCGAGGGAAGTGAGTCCCACTCTCAGCGCGATGCTGGAAGCGGGGCCCGCAAACCCAGTCCTCCTACTCGACGCCCCCACCCCCTTTTGCGGCACTCTCTTGCTCCCTCTCTCACGAACGGACTCCACCACTCTGCTCCGCGGTCGGCGGCAGTCCCCCTCGGCCCGCCTATGCTCCTTGTTTGCAGGATGCAACAGCAGGCCGACTGCATACGCGACCTCTCTCTCTCTCTCATTCACTCTCGTCTCTCCCTTCCCCCTTTTTGCACTTTTTCTCTCACTCCGTCTAATTTTCCTCTCATTGTCTTCGTCGCTCGCTTCCTCTCCTCGCCCCCCCTTTCTCGCACACCCTTTTCCCCCCTGCCCTCCCAGCCCGCTTCATCCTTTCTCTCTTCCTCTCGCTTGCCAACGCTCGTATGCGGCCCACACGCGTGCCCCACACTATCGCGAACCCCGCGCGCGCTGCACAACACACATGGCCGGTCGGAGCCACTCTTACTCGCGGAGTGTGCGGTCCTACCTCCTGCAGGGGACCGTGTCACGTGGCCCCCAGGCCGCAGCGGCACGCAGCACACGGGCTGTGCTCTCTCGTGAGCCGCGCACACGACACCAGTCAGAGACGAACCGAGAGACCGGACCGACAGATCGCACTCTCTTTCCCAGGAAGCGCGTGCGGTGCTTTCTCCCTCCCTCTTTCTCCGACTTTTTTTCTCTCTTTTTCTCCCTCTTCCCCCCTCGCGCACTCTCTCCCCCGGCTACTCTCTCCTCTCTTCCTCCTCTTTCTGCCTCCCAATTTCGGCCGTGGTGCGCGCGCGATATATCACGCCCTGGGTCCTGCGTGCACCCCCGGCGTTTATTTTTACCACCCGACGTTCCCGCGGCCACGTGCAACCCCCCCAGTGTTGTGTGTGTTTACACTCGCCGCTGCGAGGCTGCCGTGAGGCCCCGCGGCGTGTCGGTGGGATATTTTCTGGCACCGACGAAGGTGAACTGATTCGGTGGTGCCCGGGCGAGGGGATCGCTCATCAGTCGTGAAAAGTGTAACACTCTTATGCGTGATTGATTCACGTATTGGAATGGGAACGAGTAATAGTGTGAGGCGATGTACAGTGCGTCGTCGTTGTGGCGTGTTCATCGGTGTTGTGTGTCAGCGCGGCAACGGCGACATCGTCACGGAGACGAGGCTGAAGCTGAGGCCGCGGCGGTTCTCTTGTTAGGACGACCGACGCTCCGACTGGCCTTCACGGATGAAAATGAATGGTGTGCATTCTGCTTCTCTCAGCGAGAGTATCGCCGATCGATGCGCGGAATCGATCGTCGTCGGCTCGCGCCTCTGTGAAGCGCGTCGCGCTCGGATGTTAACGCGTTAAAGCATGTCTCTCGAGTGATGTTTGATGAAGATCAACGATCGCCGATGGCGGCATTAAGATCTGTTGCGGTAAAGCGGACTGTGCTAACGGCGATCGTCGATATCCTTTTTAAAAATCTAACTTAACGGAATAACAACAATGTGACTTTACTTTGATATAAATTTGATAAATATTTGGTGTAAAACGGAAAATAAAAATAACGTCGATGTCGATACGTGCTGTTACTCCACTCGCAAATAATTATACCGACAAACATCGTTAGCACGGCGGGGATATCGCTATGATCTCGCTATAAATGGAAAAAACCAAGTTTGATTGATCGTGAAATGCAAATCGAGCATGGTGCCGCATCTCGTGCGCGCAGTCCCTTGAAAATTAGCCTTGCCAAGATTCGGTCTTTGTGGAGGATGACAGCGGTGGCAACGTGCCGTCGGTTGTCAGACACGCCAGGTGTGCTAATTGTATCCAGACAGTGACAGCAGGTCTCATTACTGTCGTTAAAGTCGAGAGGATCTTCCGTAGAAAATCAATTGCGACATATTTCAATCGTGATAAATTATTGTTGTGACAATGTGTGGATGAAAACCGGAGAAAACGTAGTAATAAGACATAGGCGGTCGAAACGCGGTTGTGTTTTTAACGTTGGCAAACATTTTTACGGCTGGTCGTTGCGCCGAAAGGTGCGGGCAGTAAAAAGCGCGTGTTAAAGCCCATCCCGCATCTACGTTTTTAACTCGTTAAAAAGACACGAAGCGCAAAATTCTCGGTCGACACAAGCCAGATAAAATCGGACGTAGGACCCACAGATGCTCGGATTTGAGGCACCGTGAACGAACGAATGGACTAATGGACCACCGTAATTACACGGTGTCCAATTCGGTACGCGACGATTCCAGCAACAACGTATATCTCTCTCTCTTTTCCGATGAGAAACATGGCGCGTACTTAATGAAGCGATTCCTATCGGTACCGACTGAATCTGATAATTAAATCAAGCGCCGGGCCGCGACGTCGGATATTAATTGAATCGCGATCCTCTCGGATTCGATCTACCTCGTTTCGCAAACACGTCATCCGACAGGCCGGAGCTTGTTCGCGACGGCTCATGACGCTCGGGCGCGGCGTTTCTTTGCTGCGAGATCGCACCGTCGATTGCAGTCGATTTGGTCACTCGGACCTTCTCCCTCACCGCGATACGCTCGAGCTATCAACGGCGCAGTCCGTCTCTCGATCTGCATCGCGGTATATTAACGGTCTTGTTCGGTTAATGGACAGATTCAATAGTCTCCATGACCATCTCTTCTCCGTGCAGTAAATTAATAGTTGAGATATGATCGTGCCAGTTTTATATCCAGGACTGTCAGTCGCTTGACAAGGCAAGGAACATAATGTCGCTAAAGTGAAATATTTTTATTGATAAATTGCGGAGCGTCAAATTGATATTTCTTTCTTCGACGGATCACCTTAAAGTTCACAATTTCTCACGATTAAAACATTTGTTTCGTCATTTTTTTAATACTGCTGCGCTCGAATAAAATTGATCGGAGACTTGCGTCGCGAACGTTTTATTTCATCGCTCGCAACATCGAATATTGATTAGATCGTTACGGTATTTATTAAAACGTTGAGAGCTAGTAAATTCAGCGATCACTCCACGATGTAACGTTATTCTCGTAACGTAACTCGAATGAATTTAATTACTTGCACGCATGTCCGATGACATATCCGATGTTTCGACGATGCTTCTCGGATCGTCATTAGTCAGCGCGCAGTACGGCAGTAAGAGAGATGAACCGCGATAATCATCTGAGTCCGCGTTATTCAATTTCTAACGCCGTAAGTCTTGCTTAAGAGAATGCTACCGGTTGTTCGAAGCTTATTTCTCTCTTGGTGGTAATTCTAGCTTTAGGCACCGATTAGAAAAAATTCGAATGAATTGATTAAGTGATATCGATGCAATAATTAAACTGATACTTGATTTGCAAATCCGCTTAATCGTCAATCATGCACATACAATTGTGAATAGAAATGAAATATTAAAAATTTATTTTTTAAATTCACTCATTACTACTTGTCAAAAGTATTTAAGTGTACAGGAAAAAATGTATTTGCATTATCTTTCCAAAGTGCATAGTCATTTAGGATATTTAATTGTTTTATTCTTCAATTAAGATCTTATTTTATTAATCATATCCCGATATTTTAATTAAATTACAAGAAGAAAAGAAAATAGAATTTTTCTCGCTTTTATTTCGATACTTTACGAGCCTGGACACGCTTATTCTTATTGCGTAAGTTACGAGCGGTATTAAAGAAAAGAGAGAGAGAGAGAGAGAGAAACGCCTTGGTAAATCATCGTAAACAAACTCTGCTAAATTACTGCATCGGCGATGTCTTCTAATTAATTCGGAGCATTACATCGTTCATGTAGAATTCCCACATGTATTAATCGCCAATTAACGTTCTGTCGTAAAAAGATATTACGGTCGCGCAGAATCGGTGTATAAAGTGGACGTCGAAGTCGAGAGCGGTTGAAGTTATCACAAATCGTGATTCGACTTCGCCCAGCGCACGGACATTCCGCGCTCGCTGCGGGAATAAATTCGTACGGGCCGTATAGTGAAAGATCATGAGGATCGGCACGATCAGATAAGAATCGACGGTACTCCGGGGGCTGATGGGTCCGTGACGACGAAAAGACTCTTTGAAAATGCGTGTCGAGGCCGCCGCCTCGTGGGAGGGGCCCGACTATTTCTCTCCGGTACAGGGGGTCCGTTCCCTTGATTTCTCTTTCGCAACCCTCCTCATGAAGTTGTGCGAGCATATCACGGCCGCTCGTTTATCGGAAAGCGTTCCAGTCTTCGTACAATAAAAACGTCTCGTAAATTAGCGCCCGGCGACTGTCACTGTCGCTGAGAGCTGCCTTCGTTTGCGATTGAAATTAATGCGCGCCAGTAACACTTAACACTTGACGATTTAATACCGGCTATCATGTTATACTCTCTCGTTCGATATAATGTGTTTTTTTTTTTTCATTTAGAACACGATAATAGCGATTAGAAATTTTTTTGGATTTTATTATAGTCACATTTTATCTACATCGCTTTATTCCCGAATATTTTTTTATTATTAATTGTGCTTTCTTAGACGAAAGTTGATAGATGGGAAGAAACAGTGTCGTGTGTTTTTGTCTGTTAATTTTTTTTTTTTTTTGTTAAATATCCAGCGATGGTATAAAAATGAAAAATAATAGAGCGCACCGGGTTAAACGAGGTTTGCCGTAGCAGGTACGCTCCTCATCTAGATCTGCCACGTTAATTTCGTAACTTGATACGTCATTAAAGTAACAAATTGCACTATTAACCTGGCCACGGTTAATTAGGCGAGGCGTTATAAATGGCAGAAAAGCTTCGCGGATTAATCAATGCTTGATCGGGCCCAATCGCGGCGGCGGCGGCGTGTATCGCTCCTTCCGTTCTCCTCATTTTCTTCTTCTTCGTACCACCCGACCGTTAATAACTATAAGCGCAATAAGTAGGTTGAAAATGGAGATGAAATAATTTCGTGGACCGACCTATGGGAGTGTAACATTAACGAACGGCCGGCGGCAACGAGTGTTATGATAGTAATTACACTAATTGCACACGACGTATACCACACAGCTAAGGTAAAGATACCCCGATAAAACTTGATTATAATGGCATAATTCTGCTGTGCGACGAGTTAATTCGGCGACACTCTCGTGTGATTTCGGCAACTGTAACGAAAATTATAAAGCCACGAAGAAATCCTTGGGCAGTGCCCTGCATCTGTCATTATGGCTGATCGAGCAAAAATAATCGATTACTAATTTATGAGGAGAAAACCGATAAATCTTTCGATAAAGAAATAATTTATTTCAGCCAACTCGTCGGATGTCAAGTAGTTTTTCAATCAAACTGCAAACTTTGTTTCTGCAAAATATTATTTATAAATAATCGGGATTTTATATGAGGACAGCCTTTTTGTGACACATAAAAAATATGGAATATTCAATTTTTCGTAAGCACTCGTTCGAACTAATTGCCGGTGCAATTAAGCAGGATTTCACATAATGATCGAGTAATGGAAGTAACGGTGTAATGCGTGGGCGGTTATTTAGTATGTGGACAGTGCGGTGCCATCTTCAAAAATTTCGCGTTAATTAAATGCCGATGCGTGGGTGATCAGGCGGGTCCGGGCGGAGGATTCGAGTTCGTTTTGTCAACTTTCACTGCGGATCCCTCGGTCTTCCCCGTCTTTACAGCTCTTCTGTATGTTATAGTCGTTAAACGGCGACGCAATGGCCGCATCGTGCGCATCCAGTGGCAAATTAAATTTCACCTCCAGCATCGGGACCGTGTTAATCGCTTAATAATTTTTCGCGCGGCCCAATATCAATTTGCTGATCGGGAATTACATCGAAAATTCAGTATTTGCTGTGGATCGCACATCGGCGCGATACAATTCCACGGTCGCTGATCGATCGATAATGGTAAATCATTCACGCAGAGGTTTCACTTATCGCGGACGTATCAGCGCGTGGTATTTAAAACCGTCGATGGACGGCCGGCCAAAAATATTCAAAAACTTATTCACCGAAGGTGAGATATTTTTTTTGTCTCGCTTTCACCTCTCTCGATTTTTCTCAATGAGAAGCCACGCGGCGAGCCGAACGAACCAACGGACGCTGCCTCTCACGTTTTCGAAAGTTACGCGACGCTCACTCGCTCGGCTCTTTTCACGTTGCCGGTAATTTTACCGTAATTTACGACAGCGGAATGAATCCTCGCCCACGCGTCGACCGAGGAGAGAACACGAGGAACGAGATCGCGGCGCGCGGTCCTGTCGCCTCGATTCTATTAATTCGATACGATTAGGCCGTACGACTGCCCACGATTCTTTGCGCTAATTGCCCGGAGGGGAGCTATCTCGAAGTCAAGGGCTGCGGGACAAGGAAGGGATTATCCAGAGAATTAATTAAATTTAATCAAGCTTAATTAGCCGTGGCCGCTCGTGACTCCTCGAGGTGCGGGAAGACTCGCCTAAGGGTGCGCCGAGATGACAAACGGGATGAAAAGTTCGACGATGAATTGAATGTTTGCCACGCCCGGCATTAATCCTCGCGTAAAGAAAAACGTATCTATGGGTCAAGTGATACATCCGGGTGACTTGTATAAATTACAACCATTTTTTTTTTTTTTTTAATTTTCTGAGAAAAAATTTGCGATTAAAATAATAATTTTCTTGAATATTTTTTTTTAATTAACGAACATTTTGTAAAATTATTTCAGTAGAAAATAATTAATAAAATTTTAACGACACTAAGCTTATTGTAGATAATAATACCTATTAATAATAAACGCGATCCTTTTTAACCTACTTATTTTCGCACTCGTATCACCGCGCGTACATATTTTTTTCAAGCGTGATTCATGTAAATTATGAAAAGTGAGCATAACTCGCGGTGCAAGTAATCGGTGAACTTAACAAACATACGGCGTGTCGTTCATTTTGCATGACAATATCACGCGCGACCCATACATGGCACGAGTCAGGAGCTGTCCATTAAACGTTCATTTAATGTCAGCGAGAACTTGCTCGCATTATCATACTTGGTTTCCCCGAATCACAACATTGAAGCGTTATGCAAATGAAGTGGTCTAACTAATAAAAAATAAATATGTTGTCGCGCCACGTCAACGTTGCAACGAGACTCGGGCGCGTGTGCGACTTCTGACACATTGAGCGGCGATTAATGAATCAAGCGTGAAATCTGTGCTCTGCGGTATTGTACGTTTAAATTCTCTCGTCGGCCAGAGAAAACGGGTGCGAAATTCGGCACGCACGCTGCGAGTGCAATCGGGACAAGAACTTGGGTGAAAGCGTTACATCACGAGAGCCGATTGTTTAAATACGCGGAATTAATTAAACGCTAACTAAACGATGCAGAAATTCTATTTCACGTGATGCGTACGATATTTCGAAGTATAGTGCGATTTCACAGAGGCTCGACCGACGGAAGATATCGATCCCGCAAAAGTTGGCAGCATTACGAGACATAAAATTAAGAATTAAATGACATCGAAGTATTTTTTAAAAAATTAACTTCATATTTATCAAATGTCTCGCAATGCTTGAGGAGTGTCGATCGTGGATGAGTCCTCTCGTTCCGCTTGACACTCAACCAACACGAATCGTGGACTTGCAGGAACCGACAAACGCAGGAGCATCGATCATCGTTTCGAGGAGTGGATCAAAAGTAAACGTTTCTCGTCAAACGCATCGAGACAATTATCGTCCATTGACAGTCCGCGAGTTGCGTGATAAACGTGCGACTCGTGCAAAAGGGATCAGTGCGTTTTTACGTTATCATCCCGTCTTTTTTTGTGGAGAAAAGTGTTTCGCCGAAAAATGTGGGACGAGGATGCCCGAAATGACTCGCGCGTTAAAGCGTTAAGCGCGCAGTAACATACATTCTACCACGTATGATAAGACGGAAGTATAATTTATTGAGCGTGCACACCGCGTAAGCAGCACCATGGTTACCTTGGACACCGAGCAGAAGCCCGAAAGGCAGCACTGCGGCCGACGTATGTGCGCCATTTGCAGACGCATCAAACGAGATAAAGGTAATGAACGACACGATTTTTATCTTAATGCCGCATCACGTCGCGAGCGTTTAGCACGGCTCACCTCGGCCGTCTCAGCTGTAAAGTAATATCTAGAGAAGCGCATTTTGCCTCTCCTCTTTTTCTTTTTTTTTTTTTGTGCTCCTACGGGGACACGCGGTAATTGGAACTCGGCTGGAAATAAAAGCGGAACCGATGATATCCTTCGGCCGCTTTAAGCGAGCAGCGCTTTAAACGGGCTCGTTATCTGCTTGACCCGTTAACACCGAGAACTCGGCGGACAATTCGCCTCGTTTCGCGCGGAATTTTAAGAGCCGTTATTAAGGTAGTTAATTATATTTTTTCCTCCCTTGCGCAATAATTCATAGCGCGCGTTGCATAAAGGCGGGCAGCGCGCGCGCGCGCGCGCGCGGCGAACGAGAATGACACGCGTGACAGAACGTTTCCACGCAATTTATGTAACGAAGGGGACTCCGCGAGTACTGGTGGACCCCTTTCTTCCTTCCCACTCCCCTCCTCCGATCTTCGGTTATTACTTTTCGCGTTGAATCGTACGTTCACCTGTCACCGCTCGCGGTGTAATTGCGCACGATGAACGCGTTCCGTGAGACACGTACGGCAAAAATATCAGCAGGCATTTGAGGACAAATGTTAACGTCCGACAACTTGTTATACTTTTACATAACGGCTAAGATTTTTTGTTATCTTAAATTAATAACTATATTAATTTTCACTGTATCGTAAAAACTGGTATTATGTATAATTTTATTAATAATTTAAAAATATTAATTATATATATATATATATATATATATATAAGTCTCTCTGTTAGCAGAACAGCTGTTATTATTATCGTTGTTGGTCATCCGTTTAATTATATTCGGTATAATTTTCGCAACACATCCGCTTGGTCATTCTTAAAAAAAAAAATCAGAATGAGGAGAAGACAAAACACTTACGCGAGCCTGTCGACGCATCACAGAATTACGAATGTGTAACCGACGCGATTCGAAACTGGTTCACCCTCCTTCGTCGCCGTACGTCCTCGTTGTTTCATGCAAATCGCTCGTTAGTCGAAACACCTGAAATTCCTGTGTGGGACGCATACATTGTCTCTCTCGCGGCGCGCACACGAGGCTCCATGGATTATTCATCCCCGTGGCGTATTCGTGTTAAGGTGACAGACTGACTGACGGACTGACGAAGGAGGGAAGCGAAGGAACGGAGGGAGGTTCCTCTTGCGCCTCGGGATAATGGCTGTCCGTCTTGTTCGATACGTCAGTGCGAGGAAATCGCGCGGGATAGAACGTTGAAACCTTAACCCTCTAGTTAATTATTTTCCTTCCAAGAGATAAATCGGATTCCACTTCACAAAGAGATGGATTGATAATAAAATCAAATATTTTTTCTGCACTCTTATAAATATTATAATATAATAATTAAATATTAAATTATTTGATCATTAGTCGATAGGGCAAGAGCAGTCGAAAACAAAGTTAGCCAATACTTTTCTCAGGTATTCGTGCTGTGGAAAGATCCCTTGGAGGCGTGAAAGGGCGCTTTCGAAATCGCGCGGGCGCGCGCATGAATGAAGGAACGGCCGCGCGGTTTCATTCATCCGCGACGCGCACGCAACCGCGTAATCGTAGTCAAATAGGCGAGCGAAACATGTTCGATTTCACGAGCAACCTTGCTCTATGCATGTGCAGTTATGGCAGGCGTGACTAGGCCGGAGGTCCCGATTATGATAAAGCGCGTGGGCGAGCCCACGCTCGCCCTTCGCTCGCTTCATTCATAAATTCAACTCTCACCGCTCGCGCGCGATCGCGGGGCGGCGCGCGCTCGCGTGTCTCTTTCGGTGGCTCTCGCGTTACACCTCGTTGCTCGATGAGGCGTGTCTTCTAAGTGGTACTATTTCATCCAAAGCCTCTCGAGATCCATTCGAAATCTATCTAGGAAAATAAAGATCGCAATCGGAATGGATAGAGAGAAAATAGAGCGAGATATGCTGTTGGAATTTTTCCTTCGCGACAGATACAAGATTAGATAAATATTGTCTCTCGAGGAATATTTATTATTTCGATATCGATGATCGATCGCGTGAGCGTGTCACGTCTCTAATATATTTTATTATTTGTCGCATTGACACGGCAAACAAATGGCAATCCAATATAACGCGCTCCTAACAAGACTGACTTTCGTTGCGTCCTCGTAGCTCGTTTAATCTCGCGAGATTGGAGAAGACGTCATCTTTGAGAAATGTTCTCCGAGGTGAAGCGAGCGACTGATCGCGCTAATATATGGGTTTCCTCACACATGGGCCCCACGGCGGCGTTGCGCTGCGAGTCGCGATTGCAGGTTTCCAAAGCGGTCTCGGAATCGGCCGCGCGATTATGCGACCGGTCTATTTCTAGAAGCGCACCGCCGCGTACATACGTACTAATTATTTTTTATCGAACCGTATGCCGTTCGTCTTTGGTCGAGGCGGCCGGAGCGAAAGAAGCCAAGATAATACGGAGACACAGAAGAAGAGGTCCGATACGTACGAACTCGAGGATATCGCAACCGAGTCTCCCTAAGAAAGAGAAAAGAGAAAGAGAAAAACGAAGGGATGGTAGGGGAAGAGTGTGTATTCGATACCTATGATCTTCGAGTATACCGCAATCGGGTTTTCACCGAGCGGGAGGGGAAAGCGACGGAATCATCACGGAGATGCGAGAAGGAGAAGGAAAGATCAAGAGGACGGTATCGTGTCGGGGAGAATAAACGCGTTTGATATCGCGAGAGTGAGAAGGAGAGAGAAAGGGGGAGAGAGAGAGAGAGAGAGAGAGAGAGAGAGAGAGAGAGAGAGAGAGAGAGAGAGAGAGAGAGAGAGAGCTGGCGGAGAGGCGGAGAAACAATTGACATTCTGCACGCACGTCTGATCGAGGGACGAAGGGACGAGGCAAGGGTGGTAACGGCGATGCGGAGGGAGCGGAGTGGCCGCACGGTGGCATGCACCTGTGCATTGCCGCCATATACGACGCGGAGTTATGGCGTTTTTCTCCGCGTACGGCCGCCGTACGATATGTGCGCGCGTACGTATACGATCGTATCTCAACCGGCGAAACCAAGTCCATTTCTGGAACGGTTCGCGTCCGTCCGCCCGTCCGTCCGCGAGCGAGCGAGCGCGATTTCAGACCGCCCCGAGAGGTAAATTAATTGTCCGTGAAGCGTGTGCGCGCACGCTCGCGATGCATCGCGCGGAGAGGAAAAAAACGCGAGGACGGAAGACGCACTCGTGTTTATTAGACACGCTAGACGGGGCCGTTTTTCCACCGGTAACGTCTCGTTTTCCGCGGAAACGAGGTCTCCGTCTTCCTCTTTCTCCCCGCCGCCGCGAGAAGCGCTGCTACTTTTTCGTGGGAAATGGCACGGAGACGTGCGCGCTCTTCGATCCTCGTTGTTCTCGAATGTATCTTCAGTCTCAGAATAAAAAAACGGAATGCTTAGGAATTTGCTGGGAATTTGCTACAAACTAATAGAATAAATGTGATTTAAGAAATTTGAGAGAAACTTGATTTAAGAAATCTACAGTGATTGAACGAAGAATTATTTGTAAAATCAGCTAACCATCGCATTCTTATAATCATATGTGACAACCTTTTCTATTTATTACGAAAACAAATGATAAAAATAGACTTGACGTTACCAACTTACTGTAATAAATTATAATTTATTAGGATCGGTATTTATTGAGGCCAAACTGACTCGCTACTCGTGATAAAATTTAATTATAAATATTCCATCCCTTCCTCGAGTTCCTGCATATTTTCAAATGTCACAGTGGCATTGCTAATGAATCGGTGAAGCAGACGACACGGTTATCAAAGAGACGTCACGCGTGCTTGCTTCCGTCTTACCAAAAAGCCAGCCAGCCGGCGCGTTGACGAAGTGGCCGGGCAAAGTGTGTACCTACCTGGCGTGTGCCTCTTCTCTTCGCGGCGTAAAGTCGGAGCGTAGTTGTGGGTGTAACCAGTTTCCCGTGGGCCTAGCTGTCAAGCCCACGTGGGCCGCCCACGCGGGCCAGATATATTACTACGCCGTAAGAAAAGAAGACGGCGCGCGAGCGAGCGCGACGGGGCAGCGAGGGGCAGCCCGACGAGAGAAAGAGAGTTGCGAGGGACCCTTCAGGAATGAGAGATGCGGCTTGCGACACAGGAAACAGTTTCACCTGGAGGGGTGAACGAGCCGCACAGCATCTAGCGCGCAGCAACTAAGCGCGCGCGGGCACGTGGGTGGGTACGCGCCGCGATGCATTCATATCGCCTTCCTCGCGACTCGCGCTTTTCGTGGCTCCGACGAGAGGCCAGGCAATGATTAGCGAAGACAGCGTTTTTTTAGAAAAATCTTGACTCGCGCAATAACGAAAAATGTACAATTTCTTTTTTTTTTTTTAACTTTGCAAGAAAATTTGTTTGCCACGAAGATACGGATTGTCGCATTGCGACTTTATTTTGGACAATATATTTTGAATCTTGCCTAATAAAAAATTACTGCTATTACAAAATGTTTTTTCGAAATCAAGGACTTTCCTTTTTTTTATATATATATTCTTTCGTCCCTAATATTTGCGACTTTGCACATTCTGAAATGTAACACTCTGTACTTATCCTACCTTTTAAGGGATAATGACGATTGCACGTGATTGACTCTCCCGATCGGTCGGCATCGCGCAGTTGTTCCTGTAATAATCCTTGCGAAACCGCGCAAGACAAAAACGTTACAAAGCGGGCTCGTGATATGACATGGAGAAGTGCTTGCCGACGATTCATTTCTCGCAATTGCTAATTAATATGCCTCAGGGCCGACTTTCGCCAGAAGAAGCGGCGTCTGTCACTTTGGCAGGTGTTTATCGCGCAAAAAAACTTTGATTTACCAGAACGATAATCATAATACGGACGGACGAATACTCGAAACAATGCCAGCACCGACTAAATATCAGCATTGTCAGCCGATTTGTACGCGTGATAATTAACATAATCGAGTATCGGAGCGATTTCTCCTGACGAATATTGGGCCGTCTCTCCGACCGATTTACCGCCCGAATCTAAATCATGCAGCTGTAGTCAAATTTTGCAATACACGGACCTTGGAACGCTATATTATTCGAGAGTGTCTACCATTTATGTTAATGAAGACGTAAATCTAAATTAATGAGAAATATCGTTGAACTTATTAATAAATAGAGTCATTATTCTGCACCTCTTAAGCGTCATTTACGATCTCTGAGAAATATGCATTCTGAACACGCTCCGCATAGCGTTAAATATGCAATGAGAATGAGGATCGTCGTCGAAATATCGAGAGTAACGACGAAGTTTTACAAGCTCGAGGTGCGATGTAACGCGCCAGACGTCCATTCGGCACCTCGTGCGTCGTCGTCGTCTTCCGAGAAGAGCGAGTTATGGGGCGAAAAAAGAAGCACGATATCAAAAGGGAGAGGAATAAAAAGATTATAACGACTGGAAAAGGATGAGAAATAGATTACACGACGAGCGCATTCGTGCTGAAGACATTTCGATCAGCGGAATATATTGTCGCGTTATTTAAGTTCATCGGTTCTAACAAAATTTTCCAAAGTTGTATCATTTTCAAAAGAGACTGTTTATACGAGACAATGCGAAGTAATCATTTATCCTGAAGATAGCAGAATTTTTATCAGAGACAACATAAACATTTTGACGGAATCGCGTCTGACGGAAGCAAAAAAGTGAGCAATTTGGCGATCGAAAAACGCGGCCGGTCGTCAACGGAGCGGCGAAGGAGGAAAAAAGCAGGAGGTGCCGCAGGAAGCGGCCGAATTGGAGGCGAAAGGCGCGAAAGAGGAGAAAAAGGGAAACGAACTTCTCGCCGATTGATATAACGCCCCGATTTGCGTAATATACGCTCCATCGTAAAGCTCCCGGTGATTTATCCCGCTAAATAAATAGATTCCGGTGTTGTTAACCCCGTTTTTAGGAGGGATCCGCATGCGTTCGCACACGCGTCTCCTCTCATCCTGGAACCTCCTCGTCTTGCGCGCTTCATCCGTACGGAGCGTCGTGTGGTGCAACGTTTCACGCGTAGGTTGCGGGAGGTGGAGCGCGCGGGAAGAAGCGGCGCTCGCGCGCGATTAAAAATACTGGTTCCTTCCTTGGGAAAGGGGTGATCGGGTGGGAGAGCGGCGAGAAATAGAGAGGGAATCGTGATATTTAAGAATTTCGGGCAGAATTTACGAGCGCCAGACGGTCCGACTCGGTGTCTCTGCCGAAGCGAGCGGGCGACATAAGTAAATGGTGCAGATACGGCGGGATGTCGACTGGACCGATCGTCTCTAGCGAGCTCACTCCAAATTCTTTCCACGCCCATCGCACGCGATAATCGCTCGTGCCGGCGGCCTGCATTTCGTGTTTAAATGAGAGGACAGATAATCGTGTAACGATTCGAGACCCGAGGCTTTATTTTGAAATGAATTGACTTGGCAATATTTATTACGCGCTACAATAATCTTCAAATAATCCCGAACAATTAAAATAAATATGCAAAATATATAATATAGGAATGCAAATACAGGATACTTTGAAGAAAATCTAAATAAGAATTGAAGAAGTTTTTGAAATAGCAATTATTTATCACACGACCAGATTGTATCAAAATGCACAACGCGATAAATATTAATAATTGTGCAAAGAACTTCGTCGAAATGTTCGCGAATTAATATACATATTTTCTAAAATTATCGAACGATTTATCATTGCGTTTCTTTAGCTGCACGAATTAAAATATGGATATGGATCTCGTACAAGCAAATGATACATTTACTCGCGCGATAGATGTCGAACAATGATAAAGAAATATCGTTGCTCCGATCGCCACATTGAAGGTAAATTGATCGTTAAGTGCGCAGAAAATTCAAGGTACGACGCATCGCGCTCGATGCGCGGTGTCTCGGAAACACTGGAAGAAAAAAATGTAAATCCACGCTTCTATCGCTCCGAGAGGGACATTACGAAAGACAAGTGCACACGTCGATTAGAAGGCGTAGCCGGTAGGCGGAGCGTGTTGAAGCCGCGTTAAGCTTACGTAGAACGTTAATATACACGGGCCAGAGCGCGTGAGCTCTATAAGTTACATATAAGCATATGTGCGTGCGTGCGTGCGTGCGTTTGTATGCGTATCGCGCGATCGACGCATTAAAACGCCGTTCCTCCCGGCTACTGCGCGCACCGTGAAGCGATCCGTGGCCTCGGCTGGAACAGCTGGAGGAACGTAGGCGCTGCCCCGACGTGAAAATGAAGTAAATCGCATCAAGTATCCCCGTCGCACGCTGATTATCCCATTAGCGAATTAACTAGCGGGGTGATTAATATGAAAGTTATACGCGCCGCTCGCCGCGATCGAGAAGATACCTGCATTCGCGCGCGGTTTATAATTTGCCGATGACAGCATAATTCTGTGTATTTTGGTACATTTGTCGTTTGCAATACCTGGCTGGTTATAGAATGGATTTTAAATTAATATTATTTAAATTAATTGTATTAATTAGTTAATTGGCGTGATATTCAGTGCAGTGACAGATATAATCGAACGCGGTATATTTGCGATGTTAATACATTGCGTCCGTTCCGCAAGAGCATAATTTGTCTGCTGAACAAAGTTATATTTTGTTATATAGATAAAGTAAAATGCGAAATAATGCCAATTGCAAATATTACCAGGAATTAAAATTGAGGACAGTAAAAGACATAATGTCTACATCGCTATTACAATTTTTTCTCTATTTCCTGCTCTTTTATCGTCACTCATCTAATTTTTTCATGTCGAATATAATTAGTTTTTGTACTTTAGTTTTGTACTTTATGTTTTCACTCTCAAGAAATATTCTTGCTGTCATTTTATCATTATTAATTGTGCGTTTTTAAATATCAAATTTAAGATATAAATAGATATCTTCTGTAAGTTTGCGATATCCGCGACGCGAATGCGAATAGGAAATAACGCATGGAATGTCAATTAAATATAAATATGGCGTAATGAGTGGAATATAAAATGTGGCAAACGTCAAACCGACGCCATCGGGTATTCGTCACGACGATATTCACGGTTGTGCCTTTGCAATTGTTTTCCGCTCTTTGACGCAAATGCACAGGCGTGCACTCTCCGCCCAGCTGCGTGTATACTCGGGAAACAATGGCGGGAAACGCGCCACTGAAAAATTCAGCCGGTCGCCGATAAATTCGTCGGCGAATTCCAATTAGTATTCGCGTGACGGCAGCTGTCAGTGCGAGAGTAGGATAATATTAAATAAAAGTTTACACAATGTTGATTTTATAATTGGCATTGTGCCAACAATATGATAAATATTATTAGATCATCGTATATTTCTAACTTTAATTTTTTTTAAATGACAATGTTCCACTTTTTTATCGGGTGTGCAATAAAGAAAATTGCATTTTTCCCAAATCATACTTTTTGACGAATAATCTCAGCGTGAAAAAAATAACTAAAGATCGAAATAGTTGGCGTGGAGGAGTTACAATATTCCATCGAGAATTCCGCAAGCGCGTTGATAAAGTGGACCGCTATTTGGGGAATGGAACATTCCATGGCGATCAAGATGTTTACGCCGCTCATCTCCCGAAAATCACGTAGGCGGATAGGAACAGGAGTGAGAAGGAGGACTTTCGGTTCTATTTTGAAAAAAAAAATGTCACGTTTCGTTCGGAGCGGAGAAGGCGAGGAAGAAAAGAAGAAAAGACATCACGCGATAAAACGTGTGGCAGGATGGAACTAGAAGATCGAAGACCATGAAGTGGTGGACGAGAGAGATAAGCGGTGGAGAGGGAGCCGGGAGAGGATGACAGAGGAGAGAAGACGACAAGACAACTCTCGCGAGATCTCCGGGCCTCGCAGGCTTTATTTATACCCAAAGCTGCCGTATTATTGGATCACCCCCGCCCGTAAGACGTAAACGTGTCTTATGCGGGCTTACGTAGTCTGCCTTTCTATTTCGTGAATGCCCGACTTCTATCCATCTACTCGGTGTCTCGAAAACACACGATCCTGACTGCACGGAATGTTATATCTCGATCGTAATTTTATAGTCTTGTAAAAATCTTCACACTTTTATGAATACCGTTATTAACATTTACGATGTCTGGAACATCGTGTTTCACATTTTGAATAAACATGCGATATAATATCGATGAAAATTACCGTAATAACTCATGGTCGCTTTTTCAGCGTATCTATGGACAATCAATATCGATTTTTATTTACTCATTGCAAGTATCTTGCGGTCTTAGAACTCTCCAGGAAGTGCATCACATTTGCGATTTGTAGCTGATATGATGATGTACTGCGAAAGCTAGCTGATATTCATAGACCTTTTTACGTAGCATCGATCTAATAATACTTGCTAGGTCCTGCAAATTGTCCCATTAGCCAGAATGCAATATCTTCGGCCCCCAATAAATACGTCGCGGTAAATGCATAGTATCGTGTTTTATGCCTCTTGTTACGACACGGCCGGAGGATCGAGGGTGTCGATGAACGCCGCGGTAAAACACGGCGACAATTTGTCGAGTCGGCCGAAGGGTGAAACGGAAAATTGGGGTCAAGACGGTGGCGGTCGTAGAGACGAATTCACGGAGGCTAATATTTATGAGATTGCCGAAGGAATCCGGTGTCTTCCGGATCCTCTTTAACCGCCTTAACGTCGCGTTGAGGATTCCAGTCGCGTTGATTTATTCGTCGACTGTCCCGTCGTCGTAAAGCAGGCGTGTAAGGAACGCGTTAGCGAGATAATTGTAAAACTGATGACAAACTTTGGGTGGTCTTTAAATCTGCAGATTAAAAGAACATTGCGAATGTTGATTGCAGCTTGCATGCAATCGGACATTTTATCTTTGATTTTATTTTATCGCATTTGAAAACTTGCAAGTTGCTTTATGAATTCTACGGTCACTTGCGTAAAAGACAGAGAAAGTGGAATTACATTTATTGTAACGTCACAAAATATCATTAAATTTTTCATACGGTTAGGTCCTCCTATTATTACCCACCGGTTAAGTTAGAATTCATAAGTGCGATCCATCACGGAGGGAGAAACGGCCGAAGCGAGAATCAAAGTGGCAAAGGCTGTACCTCGACGCACGTTGGGATAATCGCCTCCCAGGAATGCGCCGCGCGAATCTGCATTCTATGGACGGCTCGCGAATGCTTACGGCGACGCGTGGTTCCCATATCTCTCGGCATCCAGAAACTTTGCAATTAACACGAACTAGCGGCCGATGCGTGGGAGCTCGGTAATGAATTTAGTTTATCGCGCAACTCGATATACATCCGCAAATACGATGCGCGAACGCTCGCGTAAGTAAGTCCGGAGCCTCAAAATCGATGGAATGGAGAAGTAGTACGATAATATTGATACAATATTACCGTCGTGAGTTTTATTGCAATCGTAAAAGATGTCTGCCGCGAGATTTACTGTGTTGACTGTGTAAACATTTGGAAATACTGGAATATGATAGATAGCGCTAACAACACCGGCAAATATTTCGATCCGTTTATCATTCATGTATTCTCACACGCGGGCTCTATAAATAATGAGCGGCTGCTTTCGATTGATAACAGCAATGTAATCTCCAGAGAAAACGAATGTCTAACAAACTCTAGCAGTCCCCCAAGAGCTCTCGAAATCGCGTCGTCTTCGAATAATAAATCTTCCTCTCACATATCTCTCATAAAAGAGTTACTTGATCCGATGAAATTATTTCAAGATGTTCTTGAACTTGCTTTTTTTTTTTACTGGATGGCGCAGAAAATTGCATTTAACTATTTTTTGGCTTAACAATTTTTTTATCTTTAAAAATTTCTCTTCCAAAGTTATTTTTTTGTCACTTTTCTGCTCTCTCCAGAAAAATATTCTCACTTACATGTTAAGACTGAATTTGCGCGTACCTCGAAGGATGCGGGATTCCAGCGAGGTTAAGAAATTAGCCATCACGGTGCGGCACGGTTTACCGTGGCGAAACAACGACGGAAGCTCCAAGAAATGCGAAACACGGTGGGAATTCGCGTAAGCGCGATCGGCCACGAGCCACGAAGTCGTAACCTGCCGTGCCATCGGCTACATGGGACAACTATGCACGTGTGCAACTATGCACGTGTGCCATACCTCAGAAAGAGAGAGAGAGAGATAGAGAGAGAGAGAGAGAGTTGGTCTCTTCGGTCCAGCGTATCTCTCGGTAGCTAGCGCCGGTTTGGTCGTTAGCATCTATCTTCTCCGCGTCTTTTATCCTTCCTCTCGTGTTTCATCGTTAATGCGCTCCGCTCCAGTCTGAATTTGCTCTGTTACGCTCCGTGCTCCGTTTCGCTTTGCAAGCAGGAGGATTTCAATCCATTCAAATCTTTATTAACCATCTTTTGGTTACAAAGAAAATTGAGATTAAAAATAGAATAAAATTTACTTTTTATTTTTAAACTTGTAGAAACTTTAAAATTCTAAAAAATACTAAAATTTGAAAGCTTTTTTATGATTACATCTGAGTATATTTTGAAAAGGTCTATTTTACCAGAGATATCGTGATGATTCATAAAACGCGATCTCTATTACGACATTGCAGAGTAAAGTCGATTTACCATAAACAGAATGATATTGCGAAATATTATTAAGAGTTTGCATTAATCGTATTATTAAAAGACTAGATTGACCACGGTGAAGTTAAGTCGACTAACAGGTTCTTCACTGGTTTCTGATTAACCAACCGACCTAATTTAATTCAACAAATTCGCTAATTGGCGTGAATAATTACGATACGGGAGCGATAATCGCAGGACGCACCGATTTGGAATCACGTTCGAATACGAATTATTATGACTGCAAAGTACAAGGTGTAAGCAAACATTCTAGAATCTTATCGATACACTTTAATCGCAATAGTCTTATCTTTTAACGAGTATTCTTGATCGGTATCCTCATTATCGATCCTGGAAATCATGCTAGGAACGTAATTGCGCGAGATTGCACATTTTGTACGAAGAAAATACTAACGTTTTATAGGGATAAAAAATTTTGATACAAACATTTATAATTATATAAATATTTTAAACAAAAATGGTCTAGAATTCTATAATATGAGATTCTAAGACATAAAAATGAATAAAATATAGATTTTAGCATTTTAGATTATTTGTTTTTATGTAAAATATAAGATTTCGATACATCGCAGTAAGGAAAATGTAAATACTAAAATTCTAATCTTACCAAATGACATGTTAGAAGATTTTAAAACATAAAAATGAATAAAATGTATATTTTAACAATTTAAAACTTCCACGCTTACTAAATGTAATTATATGCGATTGTAAGGCATAAAAATAAAAAATGGCATTCTAAGATAAACGTACCTTTTAACATTCTAGACTACATCTTTGTTTAAAATAAGTGCGATAGATAATAGGTGCGATAGATCACTCCGAACAGCATCAGACTAGCTATGTAATGCCAAAATGCAATGTTGCCCGAAATTTCAGTGAGTCTATTTCAATCTTAAAACAATCGTAATTTAAATGAAACCATGCAATAGGAAAATACATTTTGTCTATCACTAAATCTTCGCAACCAAGTAAATAAGTATATATACGTTTGTCTGGTGATTTTATTCGTTATAATTCATTGTAACATTGGTATACAAGAAAATTTTTATTACATTAATTAACAAAAATTTTTTAAATTATAAAAATTATAAATATAATTTTCTAAATGTGCTGACGATTGTACCTGCTTTTAAAAAGACACGATAAATCAGGGAAGAGCTACCAATCTAACGTTTGTTGACGAGTTCGGAGGAAACTTGGACCGGTTACGAGTCCAGCAGCAGCATTAAAGTAGCAAATCTTACCGCGGATAAACCATTACGTTCAAAGGCAGTGCGCCAGGCATTTCGTCGGAATATTGACTGCTTTGAATTCAAATTGTACGGCCTTACAATCTCTACGTTTTTGTTCTTCTTCTTTTGTGAGCAATTTATGCAATCTGGCCTGCGTTGTACGCGTATTTATAACCGCCGGGTCTTTTGTGTGTTAATTTGTACTCGGGTGCTTCATCCTGCGCGAAGAAAGAGCCGCGCGTTTCTTCGTTCTTTGATCCTCAACGCATTTTTATCTTCATCATCCTTATCAGACTTTTATCATTCGCATTTCCTGATTTGCGGAAAAGTAGATAAATTAGATTAATAAATGTATGATAAATGTGTGATAAATTAGATAAATTAGAAGTAGATTAATTAGAATGCGTCAACGATGTGTGATTGAAAATATTTGTATAACGAATATGTTAAGTTATATTAGTTAAGTAAAAATTTAATTTAAAATTATTTTTCGTTAAGAAATATATATAAGATAAAAAATGGATACTATTAAATACGCATGAAGTTAGTCCCTCAATATTAGAAATAATTAAGTTATTTTACATGATTCGATTGCACATTGTTTGCACATGATTGCACTTCTTTTATTTTCGTTTGCATACCTCTAGTAAAAAAGTTATTTAAAAAAAATTTGGGGGGGGGGGCAATTTCACATTAGCCTCCCAATTTTTACAAAAATGGTTTTTAATCAACCTAATCGATAGATTTTTGTTTGCACATTTACATACAGTTTAAATTTTTGTTTGTGCAATTGAATTATGTAAAATAACTTAATTATTTCTAATATTGGGGGGCTAACTTCACGCGTACTATTATTAAGAGACTATAACACAGGTAAAAATTGTAAGAAGTATATTTCATCTATAATTTTTTTTGGAAAAAATAAAATATTTATAGCATATTTCTAAATTTTTATTTTTGACACAAGCTATTTTTGTATTATATTAAATAAATAATATTATATTCTTAATAAATTAGGCTCAATAAATTGTCGATTTGATTGCGTCTTTAACCATCATCTTGTAATAAAAATTATTATTTTACGACCACTATTTGTCTTTAAAAGAACCAGAAAATGCGCGACACGCGCAGGGAAAATAACACAGCAGGAAAAAGCCTGCGCCGAGTTAGGGCGAATGATCGACTTTGATCTCCGTGATTTTTATAGAAGCATCTCGCGTCGCGACTTGAGATTTCGCGGCTGTCGCGACTCCTCCGCGGAAATCCCGCAGAAATTGGAGCGATGCCGTCGAGAGACGGGAGGATTTCACGAGCGACTCCCTCTCCCTCCGCGTCTCGTCGCGGTGCAACGCACTCGTTCGAATAAAAGTTCCACGAAGAGGCGGCCGCTCCCTCGAATCGGCCCCTAATTTCTTCCCCATAACTAAGGAGGCGCACTTTATGACCGGCGGCATCCTTTTTCTGTTGCAGCGCTGAAGGTGAAGCTAATGCTGAGGCGACCCATCAATCAGCTGGTTGCGCAAGGCATCATGCCACGTAAGTGTTGATCCGCTTGTTTATTGCACCGTTTATATTTCTTTTTCTTTTTCCGTTTCGCGCCGCGGAAAATTGCGCTTGTACGACTCGGGGCTGTTAAACCTTTGCCCGTGTGTGTTGCGATCCCTGTAGCTTTCGCGTTACAACGCGTTATTGAACGTCATTGTCAGTTAGTCTCCGCGGTCTTAAAAACATCTTCGTTAAAGCGTGGGACCGATTGTCTCACGCACGCAGTTAATTATCGTAGCGCTTTGAGAATTGTAAAAAGTATACAGCTAATATCTAGGACACTTCTAGATCATGCTTAATTGGTTGGCAATGATTAACAAATTGGCAGTTATCCGCCGTTTTTACGAGTTTTGAATTGAAGCGAATTGGGTCGTTTCCAAATTGATCAATTAATCTCTTAATAATTGAATCTGTTAATCCGAAAAAGACACGAATCGACGTTCTGAATATGACAAAAAATAAATTTTTAGAAAGAAAATTATGTTTCAAAATTTTATTCGTAATAATTTTCGTAAAAAACATACTGATAAACAACTGTAAGTGTTGTTTCTCGCTCTTTTATAACGCACGCTCTTTCTACAGCAAGGAATTCGATCGTTCTTCTTCATCGCATTGCCGAGCAAAACTGACTCGGGACATGCGCGTCGGCGAAGTAAATTAAGAAGCAAAAGTAAAAACATTCGCGCGGTGCACGGCGCGCTCGTCGTGTTTGTTCCCGAAATCTCCGGAGCGATCAACGGTGTAAGAACGGCAGTCTAGTTGCTCGGTAGATTTACGACGGATACCAAATGTTTACCAGAACGAGAGCACCGGCATCCAGTAATTATTTGGGTCACACCCTAAAATATTGCTCTTGTTACCGTCCGCGCGTCGGGCGCGTTTATAGCACCCGGTATATATCGCCGGGCTGATGAAAATACGCAGTTTGATAGCCCTCGTTCGCCTTACGTTTACGCGAGATGCAGTGTAGAATTCATTTCGATACCGCGCGCGATATCCATTCATTTGTAACTTCTGAAACTTGAAATTTGCCTCGTGGATATCCGCGATCGGAAATAATAATCGCTTTCGCAGCCGACGGATTTACAAATCTACTTTTCTCGAAAATTAATACTTTTCCGCAAAACATTCCCGCGAAACTTCAGGAAATTTTTATTATTTTGTATTTTCTTTGCGAATACTTTCAATGTTATTTTAAAAGTTGCATTATAGATCGGTTTGTCGATATCCATAATCTACACATTGACGGTTATAACAGTTATAATAATAATCTTTCAAATTTAGTGCTATTTTCAATATGATAATACGAGAACCTCCTCCCCTCTAGTTTTTATTCATCCTCGGTATCTTCGCAAAAGTACCGTAAATTCTCCGTAACGAGTTGAAGAGTAATATTCGAGACAAAGTTGCATCTCTTTCGACTGTGCCGACGCACAAGGGAATTACATCCGCGATTAATCTCGAAGCCGCTAAAAAAAACCTGCGACGGGGCGGCGGCGTGCCCTGTCCACGGCACGGCGAATGGAAACTTATGGCACGCGGTTTAAAATACCAGGGCGCCCGTGTATTTTCACATTTCCGTTGCCACATCGGCCGACGGCCGTCGAGGTGGGCGCGCGTACATGCCTTTTATTCCGCGTAATGAAGACGCCCGGCAGCATCCGCGTCCGGAAATAGTGATAGGGGACACACTTCGGGGATCATTTATCCGGCGACTTAATGGCGTTGGAGAATGCGGGGGACGCGGCACGTTGACACCAAAATGGCACCGTACGAACTTCTTTTGAGAGTCATCATCCCGGAATTGATGCTTGCAGTATGCGCTATGTCGCGTACCGAGACGCGGAAATTCGGCCGATTTTTTTCCAACCAAAAAATTGTCGAGACGTAAAAAATTGTGGTGTAAAATTATGAATGAAAAACCCAACGACAATCTCGCTTCAATCTCCTTCACGATCGCCGATTATCGTGTCACTCGAAGGCACTTTCGACGCAATATTTTAGCACGACGTCGTGCCTGTAATTAAATCGCGCCAGAAAGAGTAAATAAGAAACGACAAGGTGAGACAAGAATGTTTTTCCCTCGCAGCGCTGAAGACGCCGCCGGCGTTTCACGAGCAACGGAAGCAGCTGGAGCGGGCGAAGACGGGTGATCTGCTGAAGGCGAAGATCCAGCAGAGACCGGGCAGGGACGAACTGGTACGGCAGCACATCCTCGAGGATGTGGGTCACGTCGATCCGAGCCTGGCTGAGCGGCAGCGGATGCTGAAGAAGGCCAGGCTAGCTGATCAGCTCAACGATCAGCTCAGTCATCGACCCGGGCCGCTCGAACTCATCCAGAAGAACATCCTTCATACTGAAGAGCCCATCGAGAGGGCGGTCAAAGGTATCTCGACAGCCTTTTCATTTATTTCCTTATTACTCCAGCGGTCGTTGGATTAGTTAATCTATCTAAGAAATAAAGTAACACTTGGATGGGAAAATTCTACATCAACGGAAGAAAGAGCAGTATCTGCCATTACCATTTTTATATCAAAAATTACTATGGTACGGCAGTGGCCGCGGACCATAAAAGGAATTACAAGTTTAAATACTATGCCGTTATGTGAAAAACGGTAGTAAATATTTTTATAATTCTTTCACGGTGCGCGGCCACTGCCGTACATAATTTTTGATGTAAAATTTTCTCCGTGTAATAAAACGAATCTTCTTATTTGCCTTGTTTTATTATTAGCGCAATGTGGAAAAATTAAATTCTGCGATTTTCACGAATTAAATTCTCCCCCCAGAGGGCCACATTTCCTTCAAGGCTACCTGCGAGGGGCAGGTGACGAAACCCCAGCACCCGGACCACTACATCACCTTCGAGGATGACTCGCAGAGCTCGGAGGGCGCGCCCTCACCGCAGCTGGAATCGCGATCGTCGGACGTTCTGGAGACCGCGGCGACTTCTGCGGGCATCGTCACGGTTTCTCTCAGCATACCGACCACCGGTGGTGCCGTCGTGGTCTCGTCGACGTCTCCCGTCTTCCAACAGACGTCCACGGAGTCGACGATACAGACCTTCGCCGAGCTTTGCAACACTGTCGTAGGCACGCAGAGTCAACAGCAGCAGGTTCAACAGAACCAGCAGCACACGTCTACGCAGGTAAACTTGAAACGGCAATTTGAAAAATTTCGACTCACCGTGATTGTCCTTATGACATCCATGGCGCGTCATCGAGGTCCGTCTTTCGCGATAAAGAGAAAATTGCATCAGTTTTTCGAGGTCGATTTCGAAACAGCTGGACGGTGACGAAAGCGATGATCGAACGCAACGAAGATTAATCGCGACGACATTTAGGGGGTCGCCAATGACAATTACATTGATGGCGATCGATATCGCGTGCCGCACAGTGGAAGTTCGAAAAACCACCGACAACAATCTCTTTCTCTTTTTCAATAGGCGAGCCAGACGAATGGCCCATCGACGACTCTTCTACCATTGGCGCCGGCGCCGAGCCCGATGTCCCTGGGCTCGACGACGTCGAGCCTGAGCCCCCTGTCCAACATCTCGATAGCGTCGCCCCCGGCGCCGCCGCCGGCGGCAATCACCCCGCGGCCCCAGCCGAGCCCGATAGCCGCCGCCGCCGCCGCCGTGGCTGCCACCACGTGCCAAAGGAGCGACGCTCCCGGGAAGGACAAGAACAGAAAGAAGTCGAAGACCAAGAGCCAGCCCAAGACCCGGACGATCAAGTTCCACGAGTATAAAGTAAGTTTCGCTTTCAATTTATTGTGTCAACATTTCGGCGGAGACGAGAACAACCGTGTCATTCTGTGACTTGCACGAAGGAGAGCAGCGTACGAGACGGTTTTTTTTTTTTTTTTTTTAATTGTTCGAGCTGCAGAATGATACTGTCCATTCTCGTCTCTGGAGGTATCGAGTTTATTACGCGAAGCATTATATCGACAGAATGACTATTGAATCGCGTTGCGAGTTATTAAAGGATATTCTTGAGGCGCCGAAATTCTGACATCATTGTCCGCGCTTGCCGATGCGTCTCGCAGTTCTTTAAACGTAATCGATATTGCGTAATATGAATGTTTACATACTATTTTCGAAAGATCTGAATATTAAACGTTAATACCAATCATGAATTTATAACAACATGCTATGGAATTAGAAGCGACATTTGTGATCATTTGAATTAACTTCTATTTATATTCTATACTCGAATCGAATATAAAATTCTCATATTATTGCAAGATTCTTTGAATAGTTAATTGATCAGTTAATTGGCGGATAGAACGTGGATCTGGAGATCAGTGGGAATTATTTATCTATGATTTACGGAGCACAGAAAAATCTTCTAGCTTAAAGCCGCCTTTCGGTAAATAAACACGATCGAAAAATTTTATCGAAAATTCTTCAATCGCGGCACCGGGGTCGATAAACGGGTGGGACGCGATGCACGAGGTGCAAAGTATTTTTCGATCCGAGGCCACGGCCAAAGTGTATACAGAGGCGAGCGATAATTATCGCATACGACGAGACCGCCGTGTGGCACTACAAACTAGTTTCTGCGGCCGGGCAGTGTGGGCTAACGGAGGTCCGCATTTCGGCGTGGCAACGAGCCGGGGCAAAGAGACGAAACGAGCAAAAAGGATGTTCTCGGAACAAGAAGAAGAAGAAGGAGAAGAAGAAGAGGAGGTGGTGGTGGTGGTTGAAGAGCAAGAAGAAGGCGAGGTAAAAACGAGTACGGAGCACGGACCGTGAATCTCTGCTCCCGTGGGCCAGAGAGCGGCGGAAGAGCCTTCGGGGCCCCGAAGGAACCTCGAAGGGAGATCGTATCAGGTGATTAACTCTCGCGATCTCTCGCGAGAAAGAGAGAGAGAAGGAGAGAGGGGCTCGGGACCCACCTCGTTAGCTCTGAGTAATTCGAGCGCTAATTGCACCTAAGAGCGAGGAAGCCAGGGAGCGGCGAGAGAGCGGCGGGATCTCCTCCCCCGGGCTCGATAGACGTTGGACCGCGTCGAACCGCGCCGAACCACGGACCGCGCGCGGCCCGAAACAGCCGAGATACAGTGTGGCCGGTGTGAAAGCGAGCCGGGAATGGGCGTGCAAATGAGGGCGCAGAAAACATCTTGATGTATCATTTATCACTCGGCGCGGAGCCTGGACCGGAGCTACGTCACCCACCTTCGCCTCCTCTTCGCGATGCACCGGGCGCCAGACAGAGCGATGTCGGGAAATATATCTGAAATCTGTTCGCGGCTCATCGTGAGCGGACGTTACGTAAAGAGACGCACAAAGGCCGGGTTCATGCCGAATGTGAATCGTCACGACTATTGCGAATAAATGATCGAAAACGTGGCGACCGTACATTTTCGACGTGTGTTTTCTTCCTCGCGGTTCACGTAATGATTCTTGCCACAGGGCCCGCCGAACGCGCAGAAGACGCCGGTGTCGTCTAGCACTTCCGGTCTCGGCGCCGCACAACCCGGTGAGACCAGTTATGAGTTGCTCCTGCAGCAGCAGCAGCTGTTTCTCCAGTGGCAGCTCGAATGGCAGCACAAGGTATTAATTATATAGCGAATTTTTTCGCAATAAAGATTGCACATTCATCTTGCGATTTTTCAGGCGGAATATTTTGCAACTTTGTTATTATTACTGAAAAGATTTACATGATTTCTTAAATTTCTAAATATAAAAATATTTGTGATTAAATTAGTATCTGATGCAAGCTGAGTTTGCATTGACAAAGATTAAAGAATTTTTTTCCCTTGTCTCAGTATCCACAGATCATCTTGCCAGCCGCGCAGAAACCACTGTCGCTCACGAGCAGCGGCGCCAGCGATGCTGGTAGCGTAAGCGGAAGCAGCGCAAACGCTGCCAGCCCGGCACCGTCGAGCTCTTCGAACAATCCTTCAGAGCAACCTCCGTTGAGGCCCTTGGGCAAGCTGGAGGACATGAAAGGTAAAATTAAAGTTGCATCAAAAGTGCAAAAATGGCGGCGCAAGGTATTAATTATAGCGAATTCTTTCGTAACAAAGATTACACATTCATCTTACGATTTTTCAAGCAGAATGTTTTGCAACTTTTTTATTATTAGAAATTTTATTATTGAAAAGATTTACACGATTTCTTAAATATAAAAACATGTGATTAAATTAGTGTCTGATGCAAACTGAATTTTGCATTGACAAAGACAGAAGATTTAAAGATTTGTGAATTCATTATAAAGAGCAGCAAATAATTTCACATATCATATTCGCAGTGAGCGATCTCAAAGTGGAATTGAAACGACGAAATCTGCCGGTGTCGGGCTCAAAACCGCAGCTGATTGAGCGATTGAAGCCTTTCACGGAGTCATCCACCAACAACTTGACCATCAATTCCAACGGACCGCACGTGACGCACATGGGCCATATCCTAATGGACACACCTGGTCCGATGGCGACGGACGAGTCCAGCTCTCAAGCCAAGAGCCCATGCTCCACCGTGAAGGAGGAGCCTAACAGTCCGCGAACGGCCTCCCCTCACAGCAGCGAACACGACGATCCGTCGAGCCCGCCAGGTAAAAATCATCTCGGTATCTCCGCGTTATTATCGAAACATTGGTGTGCGCGCGCGCGAAAGGCGTTGAGACTTTCGAGTGAGACCGTTGATTCAAAAGGCGGCGCACGTGGGTGTTTTTACGACGCAGTTCGTGTTTCAGGAGATGATATCATCAAGGTGCAGAGGAAGCGGATAGAGGAGTTACAGCGCGAACTGTACAAGTCGCAACAGCAACTCCAGCAGATCCGCCAGACGCAGCCGCCGACGATGCGCGCCGAAAAGCTAGTGCTCCAGCAGCACATACAAAACAAAATGCAGCAACAACAATTGGCTATACATTTGCAACAGCTTCAGCACTTGCAACAGCAGCAGCAGCAGCACCAGCAACAGCAGCAGCAGCACCAGCAACAACAACAGAACCAACAACAATCGCAACAACAGATTCAACAACAACAGCATGCCACGATTCAACAACTTAACGCAAAGGCGAGTCTCGCGGCCTTCCTGCAAGCGCAACCGAACAATACAACCGCTATTCTCGACTCTGCGACTCTGACTGCGATCAACAATAAGAAAAATCAGACTAAGAACAGCACCACTATGCAAATACCCACGGCGATCGTTCTGAATCTGGCCAAACCGACCAAGCTGAACGGATCGCTGCTCGGTGCTCTCGTGGCGCAGGCTCAACAACAGCAGCAGCAGCAGCAGCAGCAACAAACGACTACCAGCACTACTGCCGAGGACGTCAAGCCGCCGCTACCGCAATACGATGAAGCTGCTAAATTGCTGAAGGTAAGTACGCGTACGCGAGCATGAGTTTCGTTATAAAAATGTATCACTGTAATTCTTCGCATTGTAACTTTCTATTTCTCGTAATATTTTTGTACATTTGCTGATATTGCGTGTGAAACGTACAGGTGAAAATCGAACCGGTTCAGAAGAGTCACATAAAGAGTCAAGTGGTCGATGACGTATTGGAGATTCTCATCAAGAATGGCGAGTTACCGCCGAGCGCCGCGCAAGATCCGGCTACTCCCACGACTCCGAATCGCCAATTACAGCAGAATCTGGTGTTCACCGCACCAGCGGACAGTCCAACTCAGTCGTTAGTCTTCACAGCTACCAGCCCGATCAGCCCGATCAGCCCGATACCGATGGAGGTGTCTCACAGCGGTTGCCCGAGTCCGTCGACGCCGGCACCGCCACCACCGCCGCCGCCATTGCCGTTAACGACGTTCTCCATTCAGTTGCCGAGCACACTGCAACAGTTGCAACAGCAGGAGGAAATCTCGTCCTTCAGTACAGATTTGCTAACTTCTGAGGCCGAACTGGATACCGCGATGTTGCTCAGCCCTCAGTCGACGCAACAGGCGTCTCCGGATCCTCAACCGCCGCAAGAAGTAACGTCCTCAGACAACGCCAATTTGGATCTCAAAGTACATTCACTTCGAGATAAAATTGATCGGGGAAGTAGTGAAACTAAAATATAATGATAATTGTATTTTTTAGGAGCTGGGACTGGACTTGGAAACGTTGGATCCGATGGACTTTTGTCAACTGGACTGCGACATGCCGATGGATATGGACGATCCCGATTGGCTGGACTCACTGATGCCGCAATCGCCTCAGACTACCACAACAATGTCGTCATCCAATCATCCATCCACCACCGCGATCTCGTCTGCCGCGGATATCTACGGCCCGCTGTTAGGGGGACCCAACAACGAATACTCCGTTGATCTCTTTAACATGGAAGACTCCGACTTTAAGATGTCGTCCGATTTGTCATCCCCGATGATCTGGGACAAGGTGGATTTCGCGACCTAGCCCGAGATACTCTCTCGCAATCCGGCGTTATGTACTTAATTTTCGGCAGGTAATCAAAAAGTTCATAACTCGTGAAAGATAGAGAGACGCGGACAGCGAAGATCACTGTATCGCCTGGTCAAGTCTGTCCGGTGCATTTTGTGTAAAACGCCCCTGGTGCATCTTGTATCAACATCACATCGAAATATGTACTTATGCGTGCGCATCGAGTGTTTCGACACGCTTCTTACGAGTTCGGAAAGTATAATCGTACCTAATGCTAAACAAAATAGGTACCGTAATCGCGCGCAATCGTAATTTTAATTAACAATTAAGAATGCAAAACATACCGAATCGCGAACCAGTCCTCACAGTGTTTAACGCGCGTGTCATCACGCATTCTTCGGTCTTCCTTGATTAACAAATATCGACCGCACGTCGTTCTTTTTGTTCACACGATCGATTCGCGAGACAAATAATGTCTAATAAATACTTGAAGCCTCATAAATCTCTGGAATATTTTGTGCAACCCTGCGAATTAAAGTTTTAGATTAAATAGCAGTCTACACTTATTAGAATGCAGCTCGTGTAAAAAAGAAGAACGACAGTTCCGGGACCGAAATTAGCTTTCAAAATTCTCCAAAGAATCAGCTTACAACACGTTTTCTAAGCTAGTTTTTACTATCCAATCGTGTGTTGCTTGAGTTTTAATAATTGCGAGAAATATCATGTGTGTCAAAAACAGGAGTCGAGAAACACTGCGTATATGATCTTCTCGGATAATCTCCCTTTCCCATCTTCGCCCCGTCCTCCTCCTCCCTCTTTCTCAGCCGCAATCAATCGTAACATAATCGCATAATTATACACTTACAGAATCTAATATAATGCAATAATTATTATTATTGTAAAAGTATACATATATATACGCATATACGTATACACATATGTAAAATATACTTCTATATGCGCCTGACGTCTGCGAGTCGAGTAACATTCGGATACGCGAGTTCGAGGACCTTCCAGCGCAGCTATACATATTTTCTAAGCCACAGAGCATGTGATGTTAGGAATTATTGCGTATTTTAATCGATAATCATTATAATTAGAGATGAAATCGTGGAAACGGCTGCGCGCGCGCGCGCGCGCGCACGTGAGCGAGTTGCATCATTGTGGTTCCGGGATCGGTTTACCACGGCACGGTTCTTCGATCTTTCTCCCGCGACTACTAATCTCTTTGTTGTTTTGACATTCCATGTTTCCAAACTACGAACAAGTAAGATCGAAGCCACGCGTGTCGCGAGCCGCAAACTATTACTAGCGCATATTCGCTACGTAATGAAACGAAAGATCTAATCTCGGAATGTTATATCAGGCGAGAGTTGCTTTATGTTCGAAACATATCGCCATGCATTTCTTTGAGATGTTCTTCGGAGACCAAGCGGCTTCGCGCATCGACGCAATGACGAAGGACCGCGCCGCCGAGCTCGGTAACGGCAGAGAAAGAGTGTGTATGCAAGATATGGAAGATACAAGCGTGTTTTAAAGAGTGCTTGCTATGAGAGAGTGTAAGAGAGCCTCGGATTAATTGTAACAAGGAGAAATTAGAACATTTGTGATAAATCATCTGGAAGATACGTATATGAAAGATATCAACTGGAAGATTAAGACACCATTTTAAACGATTTTCTTAGAAAGTATGGTTACTGTATACTTCGAAGAGAGCTAGATAGAGAACTAGAATTGTACATATTATCCTTCACAATAATGGAGAATTAATTGTTTCCACCTAAGCTACTTCCTATTTCTTTTTACCGAAATTTTCTACCATTTGTAACTTCGAAATATTAGTCTCCCAATAAGAGATTTGATAAACGAATACGTCGATATTTAAAATTGTTACGAATGACTCCAGGTTTTCTTATAACACGTGCTTGTGTGTGTGAGACATGTATCAACGTTTATGGACAGCGATGGTGCTAATTGAAACCCCAATAAACAGCGATCGACTCTCGCCGGAAAGACGTCGTGGCTGTTTTTTTTTTTTTTCTTTTTTTTTAGAAAGTCCCTTTGCGCCGTAATCACGTTCCGAATTTTTCCTCGCGACCGACGTGCCTCGAAGTGTCGATTCTCGGCGAGCTTTTTAGTTCCACGCGGAACTGGCGTTGTCTAGTACTAATGGAATGAAAGAGGAAGAATGCTGTATTTAAAGCTAGCGGCACACTGCAAGATTTTTCGTGCATCTAATGAACTACTAGAGAAATGCACCGTACAGTATACAGCATTTCTAGTAATTTACTAGGTCGCATGTAATACAGAAAATTGCCGCTGGTTTAAATTGTTGGTTTCGAATGAGAAAAAAAATTAGGCGTGTTCCCGCAGTCTCATTAGCGAAACGGCACATTGGCCCGCAAAATCATTACTTCCCCTCCCCGCATTCACCGGAGAAGCAACGCAAAAGATAAAAAAAATGCAACATTCCAAACATATTCATTCTTCCACGGAGAATTCTGAAAACCTCGAAGTACTGCCATGTTCCGTGTACAAGGGAGCCCGATGGAGAAACGAGGAACGCGAACGTGCGTCGTAAAGCAACGCCGGATTCGTCGAGACGCGCGCGGGAAATAATTAAGCCGGAACTCAGTGCATTTAATTAGAGGAACCGGTTTGTCTCCTCTTCTCCCCATCCTGAACTTTTAGAGCCGGTCGCAGAAACGCTTTTCTTTTTTGTTCTTGTTCCGTTTTTTTTTTTTTTTTTTGGTCGTGCTGATAAGTGTCGGTTCCGTAAATCTTGTAAATTTTATAATTTTATAACTCACTTAAAAGTTATCGTGCCAATGGAATCGACTGAACACTAAGTATTTCATATACGTAAGTTATATAACCGAAAGTACCGTGTTTTTCCAAACGGCTCTTTAACTACTAATCAATTCATAGAGCTATCGATCCGTCATTAAAATCGCTTCGCAATCATATTACTATTAACATAAGCTTTTTACTAATACTTGCATTTAAAGCTAACTTTCGCTTCTGAATCACTCTTTCTCCCGTCTTCGAATCATTGTCACGCAAGTTAGTCTCTAAATTAATGACGCTTTTAAACGTAAAAAGTGCGATCTGAAAACTCAAGCGGTGTTTGTCACGACAAACGGAACATGGCATCGGGGTGAAAAGCGTAGGTGCCAAAAAAAAGTTTCTTGCCGCCAGCATAGTTACACGTGTCACCATCCGTTGCCATGACAATAAGGGTTTTATTGTTCTGTAAAATACTGTATATATATAATATTAAAATGCGAGAATGTATGTATATGTGTGTTTTGCAGCGACGAGCTTGACGCAATGAATGTATTTAGAATAATCGGAGGACGATTATGGCATTAAAAAAAGATTGTTATAAAAACGGCGCGTCTTTATCTCATCGAACTCGCGTCGCAGCGAGCATCACGCTGCGTGACATTGCAATCGCGTAAAATTGTTTCAATTTTGAGTCATTTATCATGGTTCTAGCGATGATTAATCGATCTGTCAGGCTGTGCGAATGTAGTAGTCTGTCGTGTGCGGTACATCAGTGATGTAGCGCGCGTTTGGAGAATAATGAGAATAATTTGCGAAAGCAAGGAAGGGATGAGACAGCCAAACAAAACGTAATGCATGTAAACCGATCACGTTAAATATATATACAGAACTTCGGGCATGTAATAAACCGCGCGATTGTATCAAGAGAAAAGCGAAAGAGGGATGCAGTAGCGTCGCACGTGAACACACATTTTGTATGCGCATTGCGAGGTAGTATATATATATATATATATATATATAAATATATATATATATATATATATAGTTTTTTGTTATTAAGTATCATTGAATTTATTGTAATAATATTTCTTAAGTAACAATCATTATTGCTAGAGAGAGTGTTATTTATTTTTATTTTGTTGCGAATTTATCGATTGCCTTCCATTTAAGTAAAATAAATAAATACAAAGTTATTCGCTAAGGCGCCTCTTTTTTTTATCTTCACCTTATCGTTAGAAGTATTTTATATTAATATTTTATGTTATACTTAATGATACATGTATTTCATGATATTGTCACATATTTTATTATTATTTAATGATAAGTATGAATAACATGAAAATTGTGCAGCTACTCTTCGTAGTTGTTAGTCAGCTGCAAAATTTACTTTGCAAATATATAACAAGTATTTCTTTTTTTTTTATTAGCAAAAGTGTCTGTCAGCATTAAAAATATTGATGTCAAAAACTATATTTTTCAAATAAGTAAAAAAATATCAATATAAACTTTATTTTATTAATATTCTTTTTTAGCAAAATAATTAATGCAAGTTGCAGTTGTTCATCCTTCCTTTCTGAAATTAATAGATGTGTAACGAAAAATCAACTGAAAAATCAACTGAAAAATCGTGTCGTTCTTCACGCGCAGAAGCAGCGCCGCAGATTCCCTCACTACATCAACTGCTATTCATAGTCACAGCAACCACGATCAGCTGTTTGTAACAAGTGTTCCTGCTACTCAAAATCCAACTAGTTTGCTTTCTAAAATTAGTGTTTAATGTGCGAGTTTTCAATTATCACAAGTTGTATAATTCAAGGAATAAATTGTGCGCGTTGACATAAATGCAATTAAAGTGTAAACCAATTTATCAAACAATATTGCTTGGCATAGGTTAGGAACAACCATAATAAAAGTTTGTCAATTAAAACAAATCATAATTAAAATAATGTGGAAACGTAAAGTGGAATCAACTACAAGTAAACCAACAAAAAAGTGTCACTGGTCGACTGGTTTGCTTAAATCAATGGAGGACCCTGAATGCAAAATTAAAGAAGATGATAAGATAATTGTCATTAACGATAAATATCCTAAAGCACAATTTCACTATTTGGTTTTGCCAAAAGAAGATATTCTTTCCATATGGCATGTCCAAGGAAAGCATCATGATTTGCTAATACACATGCATAATGTAGCTCGTACTCTTGTGGAGAAACAAAGTAATCATGAATTCATGTGAGTTTCAAAATAATACAATAATATATAATAATAATGACAATATGAGTGATAATCTAGTAGTAATAAATTTCAACCAAATATAACATGTTATACGATTATTAAAAATATATATAAGACTGCGCCAAAATTGTTCTTATATTGTGCAAAAGTTTCCATCATTTTAAGGTATAATTTTTTCTTTATTAATATCTTACAAATCGTATAGTACAATATCTTTAATCAAAATATTTTTCAGCATTATCTATCATTTATTGTCACTTTTCAGGCAAGAGATGGATATTATGATAAAAGAAGTCTCCTCTTTTTGAAGCAACCTATACATGATGGAAACTCTTGCATATTCCTGATATATTTGATTAAAATTCTGTTAGAATTACTTTGATTCTTACAGTATGGGTTATCATGCAATGCCAAGTATGCAGAGACTGCACTTACATGTAATAAGTACGGACTTCAATAGTCCTTGCCTCAAAACCAAGTACCACTGGAACTCATTTACGACACCATTCTTGTTACATTCATCAGGTACGCGTCAATATCACTAATTAGATAATTATACTAATGGAATTGCATTTTAGATGTATGTCGTCAGCTGCGCGAAACAGGCGAAGTCAAGAAAATTCCCACGGAAACTTGGAAAGATTATCTGAACACGAACCTGAAATGCCATAAGTGCTCAACGCAGCCGAAAAATATGCCAGATTTGAAGAGGCATTTATTAACACACATTGACAGTAAACAACAATAAAAAAATTGGATGTACATCAAATGCAAAATGTGATTAAAATTTTGATCACATGTATTTAAAGAAAATAAATTTTATCATTTCGTATCTAACTCGCTGGAAAGCTTACAAATTTTCGCAAAACATTAAGCCAAACATTTCTTTGTTCAAAATAATAAATTGTTTTGTTATTTAATATTACTTAATGCGCTAAAGGACCTTTTAAAGGATAGGATTATTGCAAGGTAAATGAGAATACAGATTTATGCGATATTTCGGAAAATTTACTATAAATAAATTTGATGTTATTCTTAATAGATCTTGGCGCCTATAATATCAATTACATTCTAATTATTTACAAAGTCTTCTCGTAAGTTGCGCGTCATGTTCGAGGGGTACTTAGAGTGTACATTGACGGTGTGTGTGTTTCTGTGTGTATGCGTGTATGTGTGTATATGTGAAGCATGTATCGTGTGTATGTTATACTTAATTTGTATACATTTAGTAATACTGCAATTAATAGTTGAAGCGTTTCTGCTGTATCGAAACAGTAGGCATCTGAATACTCGCAAGGCCTTGCTGTTATTGCTTGCGTATTCTCGCAGATTCACGAACGGTTCCGCGACGGGGTGTAAAGATTTCCGATTTTAAGTATCCATCTCGCGTTCGAGACTTCTAGCCTAATTAAATTAACTATTTCTTTTCTCACTGAACGTAGTGCCTCGCCGTATTTTCTTACGGAGTCACGTTCGAATCGACTATGATATATATATGGTGTGAGGGGGAGGGAGGGTGACTGACTTGCGGTCCGCAAGGGCAGCAGGAATCTCGGGGGAGCGGTCGACGGCGAGATCGAAAAACATTTTCGCCGAATGTTCCTCGCCCTTTTCGGAAAAGCCGACACACCCATTGTATCCTCTTAGAGAGGCGCGCGCGCGCATTCCCATCTGAAAGTTTGCAACGCCTGCATAAAACGTAGGACCTGCAAAGTTTACCACGATGGAAACAACGCGCGCGCGCGCGATCCGCTCTCCCTATCTCGTACGTAGAAAAAAAAAAGGACAAAAGACTGACGCAAGTGTACGAGATCGGCGATCGGATTCGTGTTACGTACTCTCTCTCCGGAAAAGAAGCACAACGTGTGACATTTATTTACACATACTCGGAAATATATTATTATTTGTCTCTTATATTACGTTCGAAAAAATAGATTTATATATATATATATATATGTATATATATATAAGACTTCGCGCGATATATAAACCAAAGTTCCACGACCCAAAACGTGCTTGTTTGCGGTAGAGAGATTACGCTGCGAAATCGTAGGGACGCGATTCGCCTGAAGCGAAATTTCAAACTAGGAATAGCTCTCCCTCGCAATCGACTCTCACTAGAAAGAAGAAGAAAGAGGCCTGGCCGGGACACGACGATGGCTGTTCATTCGTTCACACGCTTTTCGTCCGCCCGCACCGTGCGCGACTCGCCAAAAGCGGTCATTTTAGACAAGGTCGCTGGGTAGCGAGAACAATGCCGATCCGTAAAGGAACGAATCACCATTTTTTCGAACATAACGCGGTGCAACGCGCGCAACCATCGGTCGCGTCCCGCCCGTTCCCCAAATACCCTGTTTATATCTACGTCGTGCGAGAGAAAGAAAGAGAGATGAGTAAAGGTTTCCGTCACAGCGGAGATCGCAAACGAGCCGTGTCGAGAATCAACGAGAATTAAACCTAAACGCGATTTTAAACCTAAGAACGTTTATACACAGTTTCATTCCCTAACTATTATTCACATTTCATAAATATTTTATATATATATATATATATATACGTATATATATATATTATTTCCGTATGTTTAGAGTAATGTACAAGTATGATACACGGTCGAACTACGGCTCGGTCGCGATGTCACCGGGGGGGAAGGGGGTGTGTCGAATCGCGTCTCGATTTTCCTTATCTTATCAACGCGGCAGTACGTATTTACAATAAACGTGTATACCTAAAAACAGCTAGGTCTAACGACAATAGTTGACGTATAATATAGAATATATATAATATATATATATGTACGCAGTAACGTGGCAACAACGCAGTGGTGATAATAGTAATAGTAATAGATAATAGTATAGTAGTAGTTAGCGTTAATAATTTAAATAGTAAATATAGTCGCAGTGGTGGTAGCGATAGTAACTAGTCTGTAATCTCTATGTACGCAGCGGTCCTCGCGCGCAAGACTATTTAAAAACGAAGGGGGGGAGAAAAAAAAAGAAGAAACGAGAATAAATAATTCGAGGCAAGTAACGGTAGGAATAAATTAACGAGAAACGCGAGGCCGTTCACAATTAAATAATCTAATTCATATTATATATGCGAGGGAAAAAAAAATGAATGCTAATACTTGACTGCCGCAACAATTACGCGAACGATAATTATCGCAATTTCGCTAAACGCTACAAATCATACTGTAATAATCGCACTGAACAAATAACGACATTATTAACCGATCGACGATACGCTCTAAACGAATTTTACTAGCGCCTCTTAAAGCTATCAAACGAGTCTATATATTGCTATCTAAGAGTCCTTTCTCAGATGTGTAGTCTTTCGCAGAGGAGGAGACGAGAACCAAGTTCCTCATTCCCCGTGCCCTCTTTCTCCACCGCGTCCTGCTCTTTGTACAAACGAACGTGCGGAAAAGAGTACAAACACCGATCACTCGCCCTCCTCAATATTTCCCACCTAATTTATCGATCGCACACGCTCGAGTCCGCGAGGGCCGGGGAGAGACGACGAGAAGTGGAACTAAGCGGGGAAGAAACGCCGTGGTAAGACAACGATATCCTTTTCCTTTCCTACTTACGTATCTACTATGTTACAGAGTAAGAGTGCTTTTACGCGGCCTGCTCTTCGTAGAAACGCGCTACAATATTTACAGAAAGTATTCGCGAGGGGGAGGGACAAAAGTTCGAACAAGAAAAAGGGAGGAGGAAACGACGATGTGACAAAGAATACTGCGTGTGTGGTACACCGCGAAGAGAGCAAAGATCGCCCGGAATGTCGCGATATTCCGGGGATCCTTTACAGGCAACGTAAACGTCTTGTTAAAGCTGCACAGTGACTCGTTATCCACCATTGCATTTTCCGTTTCAATCATTTTTTTGTTGTTGTTTGTTTTTGGCTAAACCTCGACTAAATTGACTTCTAAACTCGGCGGCGATGTCTAAGCTAAGGGCCGCGCGCGGACCTTTAATTCCACCTAAAATATTGCATTCGGCGTATCCGTCGCTGCGCGTGACGCGTGAATTTGACTATACTTAGGAATAAAGTACTATAACAGGCACCGTGCGACGCAACCGAGGCCTCTTTGGACGAGAGAATCTTTTCTGAAGTGTGATCCGGAACGCCTTTTTTTTTTCTTCTTTCGAAAGCCAATTTACGTTGAAAATGTTTTGATCGTGTGCTGAATCCGGATGATCGCGTATCGCGAAAATTGTAAACGTTGTAATTTACGGGTGCGCGGACTTTATTTTTCTTTGCCCCCCCCCCCCCCCTCCCTCCAAGCGATCTCGATCTCACGCGAACGTACGAATGCTCGCGTCACGTCGCACGGCAGCAGGCGCTGCGAATACAGAGCCGAAGCCTTGGCTAGAAATTTTTCTAATCCTCCGTTGTTGTTTTTTTTTTCTTCACCGCGCACACGCGAACGTCGCGGCGTCGTCGTGCAGTTCTCGCGCGCAGATGATGCGATTCTCTCTACAGGTTCAACAAAATAAATAGCAAACGTAAGTGATAATGGACACCGCACGACGATGACTCCTGACGACGGAGGTCACATTTCGGAATTTTTGCCTAATGAATTTCTGCCTAAACTGTACAAGGTGCGCGATTTCGACGCGCGATAAATCTACTAATCTATCCTTTTTACAATAGGCTAACACGCGGACGAACAATTCGGTTCGTCGTCTCTTCTCGTCGGAAACGGACCGATTTTCACCACTCGCGGACTTTACCACTGTGTTCTGTCTCTTTTTAAGTGGCGGTCGTCTCCTGCAGGCCGTAACAGTGGACTCGCGTCTCCTCGATAGCTCTGCACCACTCCAATGCGAATCCCTCTGGATCTTCAAGATAGTATGTCCTGTTCGGCTGTAAAGAAGAAGAAAAAAATTTAGATATACCGAACTGTAATTTTTGAAGAAAGTATTGCAATGTCTGATGGTTTATTATTTCCAATTATTTATCTTTTTTTTGAGGAAAAAACACGTACCGTGTGAACGAAGAAGATCTTGAAATTCTTCGGCTCGACCCTCAGTTCGGGACTCCAGGGTATCTCACCCTTGAGCACCATATTGACAGGATCGACGTAGTATAGATGCGGTCCGGTGGTGAGCAGAAGCATTCTCCGCCTGGCGAACAGGCCCTTCCTCTTGTTGACGAAGCCCTGCTTCAATATCAGATTGCCCTCGACGAAGATGTCCCACTGGCTCGAGGCGCGCTGCTTCTCCAGCCGCGTTCTGACCTGCTCTGTCGTCAGATCGGCGATGTTCGCTCCGCCGTCGGCAATGTTGGTCCGCCTTCGTATCGGCTTCTCCACAGTCGTGATGGTTTTGCTGACGGGCTTGATGGCAGCGCGCTGCTCCGCACCAGTGGTGACGGTGGTATCGTCATCGTCGTCGGTGTCCTCGCCAATGCCCAGCCCGAGGAGCCTGGTGAGCTGC